>NC_089531.1:9634028-9937242 GCF_963924715.1 Thunnus thynnus | reverse complement strand
AGAGTCAAAAGCTGAGATGGCAGTGATTAACGTGACTAAAGCTAGCTACCTTTAGCAGGAGTTTAGCCGGATTTTTTCATCATGATTGGATTTAGATAGACAGACATTAGATATTTAGATAGTAATTCATTTTGCTACATGTAATAAATAACTGCATTACCAATTTGTTGCTTCATCAAAATGGATATTTTACAATTACAGAAAAATCAGTAAGGCTAGCCATGGCTAACTCCCCAGCTAGCTTGCACTTGAAATACTGAATCTTCCCTGCTTTAGCTGCCTTAATTGTTGTCTGTCTCTCTACAACAGTTTTATATGCTGTTTTTGTGGAAATTATACATTTCTATAGCATAATAATATTTTTTATAAGGGTAAAGCAGATGTTAAAATGTAAGGTTCTAGTCTTAATTTTGACCAATGTAGTTGCTGAGCTTTGGCTTTGAATATTCCAAAAATTACTATTGCATCTCACAACTTTCCTACATCAGTTTTATAGAAATTGCAGCTATCAAGACACTACAGGGGCAAAAAGAGCTGACTAAACAATATTATTCTGAAGTGTGGCATGGGTACCTCTTTTTCTGTCATTCTCTGACCACACTCCTGCAGCCGAGGTAGGTTTTCCAAACCAGAAAAGAAAGAAAACAAATTTGTCACTGTCTTTGGGGTGTTTTGCACAAGAAATATGAGATGTACATGTTTCAGTCTATAAGCTGACATTTGACAGCTAAAGCTTGTCAGGGGGAAGGATGAGTGGGAGCTACACATGTACACACCTACCAGGCCTGTCAGTTCTCAAGCTATCTACCTTTCTCTGAATTGTCCTCTGAAGTGTTGTGAGCTCGCAGGCGTTGGTCCAGTATGTAAAGCATCTCTCCACCAAGATTAATGAAAACCAGGGGGAGAGTTCTCACAGACATCTTGCAAAGACAAAGACAGGATTAACTCCTACTGTAGCAAAAGCTGGCGCAGAAGTAGGCTTTAGAAGCAGCTGAGCCCCTTGCAGATGAGAGTCACTCTTGTCATTTCAAAGACATTATCTGATTGTTCCTGTTGTGAATTGCCACTGGTAACAGAATGGTCCATGTTAATGCTTATCTGATCATGATTCTGCAGATAACCTTTCTCACTAAGATGCAACAGGTGGTGAGGAAGAGGATCAGCACTGGCCGGCACAAGCTTATTGGCCAGGATAAGAATGACGTGGTAGCACAGCCCAACCAACCAACCACATAAAGGTAAACTGCTACAGTATGCGTGTATGTTCAATACTTGTAAAAAGAAAACACAAAACAAACCCTATAGAGCAATGTCAGTGTTTTATAAGCCTATTTACAATTATTCAGAAACTCAATAATCATGTTTATATTTTATTAAACATACACTCAAAAGGTCCATCCAAAAAGCCAAAATTATATGGACCTTAGGAAACTATCGATAAAAAACCCTAAATATTACACTAATATGTGATTGTTAAACATCTTATTCTGAATGCTGCTATAACAGCCTCTACCCTATTTTTTAAAAAAAATCTGGCTGCAGAGATTTGATCCCATTCAGCCACAACAGCATTCGTGATGTTGGGCAATGATTTTGGGCCTGGCTCCAGTTCATCTTGAAAGTCTTGGACAGGGTTGAGAGCAGGCCTCTGTTCTTCAACACCAATCTGGGTAAAATGTCTTCATGGACTTTGCATTGTGCATGTGGTCATTATCATGTTGAAACAGAAAAGGTCTTCCCCAAGCCTCCACAAACATGGAAACTATTATTTTCTAAAATATCACTGTATGGTGTAGCTTTAAGATTAGAGTAGAGCTTAGTCCAAACAAAGACAACAGCTCCAAAATATGTGTCCACACATTTTCTGGCATATTGTGTAGCTGCCTCCACTGACATTGCCTATACTGATTTGTTGAAATATTAGTAGCAGCCTTTAAAAATCTCACATTATAATTTTATTCAGAAAATGGATGAATTGTACACACAGTATTTGAAAATAATAGCCAGCTGAATTGACTCCTTCCTCTCCACGACTACTCCTGAGGCCATATTTTACTAACTAAACTGTCATGATATGATCTGTTCTCCACTTTCACTCTCCAAATAAAAGATTAGAGAGAAAAAATATGCAAATGAAAGTCAAATCATTATGCACACTGTTACAGCAGCTCACTCCAGGGGAGACAATTGCCTATGTGTCACCGTCATGTTCACAGTTAAAGCTTTTGCGTGTATTTTCCAAACTTACAGTTGAGACAAAAATACAAACACATCTGGGAAAGACAGCCACACAAATGCTGATTGAGTTTACTGGACCATAAATCAACCAACAAACAATTATGGAGATCCATCATTACCTGTGGCTTCTCTCTATGTAAGTTGAACTTCATATTGATAATTGTGTTTTCTTTTCTTACCGTATCTGCCTATTCCAGTGGTGGAAGAAGTGTTCATATCCTTTACTTAAGTAAAAGTATCAATACAGCAATGTAAAAATTGATACTCCATTACAAGTAAAAGTCCTGCATGAGAAGTCCTACTTGACTAAAAGTACATAAGTATTAGCAGCAAAATGTAGTTAAAGTATTAAAGTAAAAGTACTCATGTAAAATGTCATGCAATGCAATGTAAAAATACTCCATTACAAGTAAAAGTCTTGCATGAGAAGTCCTACTTGACTAAAAGTACATAAGTATTAGCAGCAAAATGTAGTTAAAGTATTAAAGTAATAGTACTCATTTGGGCCCTCTGATTGATATATTATTATATATGACATCATTAGATTATTAATACTGAAGCATCAGTGTGTAAGCAGCATGTTACTGTTGTAGCTTCTGGGGGTGGAGCTAGTTTGAACTACACTATATACAGTTAGCTAGTTTAGTCCAGGGGTTCCCAACCTAGGGGTTGGGCCCCTCCAAAGGGTCACCAAATAAATCTGAGGGGTTGTGAGATGAGGGAGAGGAAAGACGAAAAAACAAAGTTCTGATACACAAATCTTTCTCTAATCTTTGATTTTTGGTGAAATATTGGATCATTTAAACATTTATTGAAATAAAACCATGTAAGAAGTTTAGAGGGAAAAATCACTATTTGGTGGAGCTGTTAACAACTCATAGACATCTGAAATGTGACCCCGACTACACACTGCTTTTTATAAGATTGCTTTTTAAATTTTGAAATTCAAAAAGGTTGGAAACCACTGGTTTCATCTTTAACAATGTGTTGTATTTCAAAAGCTTGTTATATTATCCATTGTGTTAAAACTTCATCTTAAAAGTAACCAAAGCTGTCAAACAAATGTAGTGGAATAGAAAGTACTAAATTTCCCTCTGAAATGTAGTGGAGTGGAAGTATAAAGTAACATCAAATGGAAATACTCAAGTAAAGTGCAAATACCTCAAAATTGTACTTCAGTACAGTACTTGAGTAAATGTACATAGTTACTTTCCACCACTGGCCTATTCTGCCTAATAAGATTAATTTTTTTCCTGTTATTTGTTGTTTTTTGTGGTTTTTGTTTTTGTTATAATTTCTCAAGAAACATTAAAACAAGTATCATGTCTCCCCCCTCCCAGTGTAACCACATGTTCAGGTGCAGGGACAGGTTTCAATGATGACCCGGCCCTAGATGCAAGATTTTATAACCTAAACTGGATGAAGGCTATACCTGATGACACTCCAATCTCTGCTATTTCCATTCCTGGAACACACAAGAGCTTATCATTATATGGATTTCTTAATAGCTATCAAATTTGGACCTTGGATAAGCAACTGAAAGTGGGGCTGCGGTTTTTTGATGTGCATACTGGGATTTTCTCACTTATACTAGAAGATATTAATATCGGTGAGAGTGCCAAGATATTTCAGAAAAACATGAAATTTGTTGATGCCCTCAAGATCATTTTTGACTTCTTAGATGACAGTAAAAGTGAGACTGTACTTTTAAAAGTGACAATACATGGGCTGATAGGGAAGGCAAAAGTTGAACGACGTATAAAGGTATTGCTTCAAAAGTACAAACACAGAATATGGACTGAGTCGTCCATACCAAATATGAAACAGGCGAGGGGCAAGATTGTTTTTCTCCAGAGTGACACATTTCATGCTGGACTAAAAAGTCATGAATCTAATTTTTTTAAAGGTGACAAGCTGAACAATATTGAAGCCAAATTAAAGGATATGCAGTCACAAGTCTGTCGTGACATTGTGCTGACTGTCCCTGCAGATAAGAAGCCTGAAAAGTTGGCTAGAAAAATTAACAAGAAGTTTATTGACTTTATGGAGGAATATAAGAGAGACCCCTCAAACCAGGACTGCTTTGGTATCCTGAGCTTCAACTTCCCAAGTGCTGAAATGATTAAGAACATCATTCAGATAAAACCGTGCAGCTGTGGACTCGGATCAGCATCTGAACCAGAATCACCAACATCCAGACCCAAATCCCCAACACCTGGACCACAATCACCAACATCTGAAACACAGTCACCAACTCCTGAACCAAAATCACCACCACTTGAACCAGAATCAAAAACTCCAGAACCACAATCACTGCCACCTGAACCACAATCATCAACTCCTGAACCAAAATCACTGCCACCTGAATCAGAATCAAAAACTCCTGAACCACAATCATCAACTCCTGAACAAAAATCACCACCACCTGAACCAGAATCAAAAACTCCTGAACCACAATTATCAACTCCTGAACAAAAATCACCGACACCTGAATCAGAATCAAAAACTCCTGAACCACAATCATCAACTCCTGAACAAAAATCACCACCACCTGAACCAGAATCAAAAACTCCTGAACCAGAATCATCAACTCCTGAACCAAAATCACCACCACCTGAACCAGAAACAAAAACTCCTGAACCAGAATCATCAACTCCTGAACCAAAATCACCACCACCTGAACCAGAATCAAAAACTCCTGAACCAGAATCATCAACCCCTGAACCAAAATCACCACCACCTGAACCAGAATCAAAAACTCCTGAACCACAATCATCAACTCCTGAACCAAAATCACCGCCACCTGAACCAGAATCATCAACTTCTGAATCAAAATCACCGCCACCTGAACCAGAATCAAAAACTCCTGAACCAGAATCATCAACTCCTGAATCAAAATCACCACCACCTGAACCAAAATCAAAAACTCCTGAACCAGAATCACCAACATCTAATCCACAATCACCAACATCTGAACCACAATCACCAACTCCTGAACCAAACTCACCAACACCTGATCCAGAATTAAAAACTTCTGAACCACAATCACCAACTCCTGAACCAAACTCACCAACACCTGATCCAGAATCAAAAACTTCTGAACCACAATCCCCAACATCTGAACCACAATCACCAACTCCTGAACAAAACTCACCAACACCTGATCCAGAATCAAAAAGACCTGAACCAAAATCACCGCCACCTGAATCAGAATCAAAAACTCCTGAACCACAATCATCAACTCCTGAATCAGAGTCACCATCACCTGAACCAAAGTCACCAACAACTGAACCACAGTCACCAACATCTGAACCACAATCACCAACTCCTGAACAAAACTCACCAACACCTGATCCAGAATCAAAAACTCCTGAACCACAATCACCAACATCTGAACCACAATCACCAACTCCTGAACCAAACTCACCAACACCTGATCCACAATCAAAAACCTCTGAACCACAATCACCAACTCCTGAACCACAATCACCAACATCTGAACCACAATCACCAACCCCTGAACAAAACTCACCAACACCTGATCCAGAATCAAAAACTCCTGAACCACAATCACCAACATCTGAACCACAATCACCAACTCCTGAACCAAACTCACCAACACCTGATCCAGAATCAAAAACTTCTGAACCACAATCACCAACTCCTGAACAAAACTCACCAACACCTGATCCAGAATCAAAAACTTCTGAACCACAATCACCAACTCCTGAACCACAATCATCAAGTCCTGAACCAAACTCACCAACACCTGATCCAGAATCAAAAACATCTGAACCACAATCACCAACATCTGAACCACAATCACCAACTCCTGAACAAAACTCACCAACACCTGATCCAGAACCAAAAACTCCTGAGCCACAATCACCAACTCCTGAACCAAACTCACCAACGCCTGATCCAGAATCAAAAACTTCTGAACCACAATCACCAACACCTGAACCACAATCACCAACGCCTGAACCACAGTCACCAACTCCAGAATCAGAGTCACCATCACCTGAACCAAAGTCACCAACAACTGAACCACAATCACCAACACCTGAACCACAATCACCAACTCCTGATCCACAATCACCAACATCTGAACCACAATCACCAATTCCTGAACCAAACTCACCAACACCTGATCCAGAATCAAAAACTTCTGAACCACAATCACCAACACCTGAACCACAATCACCAACGCCTGAACCACAGTCACCAACTCCTGAATCAGAGCCACCATCACCTGAACCAGAATCACCAACACCTGAACTAGAATCACCAACTCCTGAATCAAAATCACCAGCACCTAAACCAGAATCACCAACTCCTGAACCAGAACTTGAGCCACATCCAGTTGGTCCCCCTCAGATCCCTGATGAAATAGAGCCTGAGCCAGAACCGCAGTGGGGAATGCGTAAATGTCACAGAGGTTAAATCAAAGAGTAACCTTTTTTTCACAAAACTACAAATATTTTACTGGAGAGAAAAAAATGTTGATCCTGTTTTTCCTGAAAGCCTAAATAAAACATATGAAAGCTTAAATTCATCATCTTTTTCTCTGGTTTTCAGATGAATTGTTAGAAAACATGAATGTATTGGGCATGGATGACATGTAAAACTCCTCAGGAAATAGATAAATAATCATGTTTATTTATGTATATCATGTATATTTATTTAGCAAAAAAGGTAATAGAACATTACAGAGATGAAATAAAAACAAATATGAGCACACATGGATACATATCTACACAAAAACATAAATATATGTGTAGCAGTCGAGGCTGGTCTGTCGAGGCAGAGGAGGTTGATCCTCCTCTATTTTTTGAGAGGCAAAAGGGAGATTAAAATATAAAAAAGAATAACTGGTTGAAATAAACCATTACAAATCTCAACATTTTTTATAAAGTATTTTTCTCTCTTCTTTGGAAAAAATCCATTACTGAAATTCTGTTTAAAATGCTTCAACAGCGACACCTGCAGGGCAGGAGGAGAAAAGGCAGTGTGTGAAGTGGTGGTGGTGGTGGTGGTGGGGTGGGGGGGCGCAATTGGTGGAGGTGGAGTGGGGGACAGAGGAGGACAGGTGCCTGCTGTCCTCCGCAGGGTGAGATCTCTTACATTGGACTTAATGTATTTAATTTTTTTTCATGCTAATCTGTGATTGGCCGTGACACGTAAAATGACGCTCCAAGGGGGGGGGCTGTCCTTCCTTACCAATCAACAACCAGAATGCAATATTGACATCAAGTTGGTCCAATGATAGTTTCCAGATTTCATCTTCAATTCTCTCCACTGTAAGGCAGAATAGCAGTAGTAGATAGCTCCTTGCGATAGCCAATGCAACAGCTGGCTTGTTGTAGCAGCCTGAAGGACTCTGCATATATCCATGGAAGGACTGTTAAGGACTGTTGTTAAGCTAGCGGGAGAAATGATCTGGACTGGGCAGCGCAGCAGCAGCAGGACGCTGCCGGGGAGGCTGGAGAGAGAAGCAACCGGAGAAACAACCAGGAGAGTTAGCTTGTTTGTCATTGTTGCTAATGATATCAGACTGGTTAAGCAGCAGCCATAAAGTTCTTGTTAACTAATAAACAAGATGACCAACAGTCACAAACGGATGTTATAACATGGATACTTCATCTCCATGAAAGAAAGAAGAAGACGTCAGATTAGCTTCTCTCTCTCTGTCTCTTTGGTTGCTAATTTCATCTCTGATGGTTAAATGTCTCTCTGTGTGGCTGCTGTGTGAATTTATCTCCTTAACAAGAATGCAGCAGAGATCATATAATGTGTTGTGGGTAACGTTAGTTTGCTTGTTGAAGTAACAGTGAGCTGTCTGGACTCATTCATTCGTTTTTAACTGAGTGATTGTTCAGTCACCTGTTGATGTGTGATTAGTGAATGAGTGCAGGAGGTCTGGCTGCTTGCTTCTGACAGTTTCTTTAGTTCGTTTTTAAGCTGAGCCTGTACTGAGTAATAAGCTTAAAGTAACTAGAATAACAAGTGTTAACTAGTGGTGTAACGGATTGTAGTTGATCCATGATCCATACGGATCGCCCACCACAGTTCGGCAGGCATATGAACTGCAGATTAACTGCAAAATTTAATGTCTCATTTAAAACAAAGTAAACAAACTGCTGTAAGTACAAGTCATGGGCAGACAGCATGTCGCTAACATTAACAGGGATCTTGAAGAGCAACGATCAAACCAGCATCTAACGGTTCCAAAGTGACATTTGAGTTATGTTTACCTGCTGTTTAATGTGCTGCAGCTGAGCAGCTAATTAGCATCTAGCTGCTAACTGACATTAGCTGTGAATGTTTGGTATCATCAAGTTTTGATGATGTGGACAGAGGCTGTTTCATTCACTGTTTAAAAGAGGAAGGTTTCATACCTCATATTGCAATAACTGAGCATTGAATATTCTATATATTTTATTTTATTTAAACATTGGACATCTTAAATGTTGTTTTCATTTAAGACCATGGGCAAAAGTTCCTTGCTGTTTCTGGCTGTAAGTGTGTTACAGATAAATAGAAAACAACGTTTTATTTGTCTCCCCCCTTTTTTTTTCGCTGATCCTAATAATGATCTGATCCGTGACTCAAATCCGTGATACGATCAGAACCATGAGTTTTGTGTTCATGTTAACACCCCTAGTGTTAACATGTTAGCTTTGTAGACTATATTTTGTATATCGTACACATAGATAAGAGTGTGTAAGTCATGTATTTCATACATGCATTAATACTTTCTGATGTGAACCTACACTTTTAGATCTGTGACTGTTTTTAGTGTTCAATCTTCCTAGTATTCAGCACTGATCTGAACCTGTATCACATTATAAGCTTTGCGCTACTTTATATATTTCTGTATACTAAGAAAATATATAGGAAACATGTGTAAATCATGTGATATCTTGTCTGTTTTTGATGAGGACATAAATTTGTTGTCACAATAGAATAATACTATAAATTTGAATTTCACTTTGTTGGTAAAATGACACATTTGATCCACTCCATGGCTAAAATGAGCACTTCTTTGTTTAGAGACAATATGTGTATGCTAAATGTCTTTAAAGAAGCAGCCTTTACACCACTCAAGCAAATTGTTTTATTGTCATATAAAATTTCCCCCCACCCCTCCAATTTCATCAGGTGGGACAATGATATAGTTTGATGCGGTTTGTTGTAAGATTCCATGTTGGTTTTCCTCCTGTCCTCCCCAATTTTTTTCTACACTGATGTGTAGAAGCACACACACACACACACACACACACACACACACACACACACACACACACACACACACACACTAAACTACCATCTTTTTCAGAACAGTCTACAATATTATAATTTTTATAGCTTCAACAATGTAGTTGCAATACAAAAAGCAGAGAATTAAATTATCAGCTTTTTTAGAAATAGTTTGAATTCTAAAAAAAAAGGTTGTCATTTTGAGAATGAAGTTAAAGTCAAGAGACAGAATTTTAAGAACAAAGTCAGAATTCAGATGTAAAGATCAAGGAAGAAAGTCAAGAACTGCTGATTCCTCACCTTACTTTTCACCAAAATGTTAAGGTTTATGTTCCAATTGAATTTTGAGAATTGTACTTTAATCTGAATTTTGAATGTTATATAAAAACATTACTAACTTTATTAGCAGAATTATGATTTAAAGCTAAATAACTGCATGTTTTTCCTCAAAATCATGACCTTTTTTCACAATTTTATTCCAAATAGTGACATCAAGTTTGGGACTGAAATTATTGTCTCACATTTTTCTAATTCTTTCTAATCCTCTTCTAAAGCAGTAACAGATCCATATCACTGATCAATAAAATTACTCTCTTTTAGAGAGATACAGTATACAAAACATTTCAAGAGTGAGGCTGTAATTTTGTGGCCTTGTCACACATCTGTAAGAAATGTAAACCAACTGGGGCTTGTAAATCTGTGTTAAAATAATTGATCAACAATAACATTTTATTCTATGATTAATCATACAAGTGGTTCCCAATGTGGGTTCAGGACCCTTTTGTTGGGACACTAGATGATTAAAGGAGTAAGAAAAATATACACAATCTGCTACAAAAAATATTCTGACTTTTCTCAAATTTTTGCTTTCTTCTTGTGAAACAGATTCTTTCACCTCTTCATTTCTCTAAAAACCCTTCAAATCAAACAGAGAATGGAAAAAAAAATCACCTTTTGGTTGAACTGCTCACAACTCATGTCTACACTAAGACCTGTGAGTAGACGTCACAAATTGACATTCCTTCTTTTTTTATGTGGTTACGAGCTGAGAAAGTTGTGAACCGCTGGCCTGTAACTTAACTGTGGGGCCCAAATGCTTAGTTTGTTGTAATTTAATTAAGTGAAAATGTGTTTGTTAACACTGTATGCACCCCTAAATAACCTAATAAACTGAAAAGAGGAAGGCCATAAGGAGACGCCTACATTATTACCTGATCTTGTAGAGGGCTCCCTCGTTAAAAAGCCATCATTATTTCAGTATATATTATGCCTTACATGTTGTATTTGTGTGCCTAATCAACACACCACAAACTAATTACTCATGGATGCACAAGAGTGGCAGAAATATGGAGAAGGGTCCCGTTGTGGCCTGTATACCAGGGTGTAATTCCCCCTCCGACCACAATGTAAATTGCAATGGCAGATTGGCGCTGTCCGTATTTCCGCTCGTTGATTCCTCGGGAATTGAAGACTGCAGAAGCAGAGATTCAAATTATGACTTCGCTGAAAACTTTAGCCAAAATATGAGATATTCGTGTCTTTTTATGTTTGTGGTGAATAAAAGTCGCAAGACTTTTCTTTGCTCGAGCCGATATTCATCTGCTGACCTTCAGTAAGTTTGTTCCTGACATTTATTCAGCTGTTTCAGCTGTGGAGCCGGATGAAAGGTAAAAGACTGTTCTTTTATCTCTTTAAGCTAGGTGTAACGTTAATGTTATTTTAAATGTCTTTTTGTTAGTATGATCTTTCAGAAATAATTTTAGAAGGAGACCCCAAGGCCTGTGCTCCAGTGCCACCGGAGGAGCAGCAGGTGACTGAGTCTGGCCCGCTGGGAAAGGAGCGCACCCTGCCTGCACTGGTGAGTCAGCTCTGCTCATGTTGTTATAGAGAAGTACACATCATCAGCAGCCTGTGGTGCTCCAGGAATAGCCTGAGTTACTTTTCATGAGGACCAGTTTATTAGAATCAAACCCTGTGGTTTCCACTGTAGCACCAGGAAATGTAGGAGGAGGAGCGGTATTTTGTGGCTCATAAGCCCCTGCCAGAAGACAGCTCTCCTGCTGAGGTGGAGGAGTTTTTGGAACATGCCAAATTCGTCACAGAGGACCCGGAGTGGCTGCACACATTGCCTCATGACAAGTTTTGGTGTCAGGAGGTAAGGGACTGTCAACTTGTGAAAATGTTGCTGAGACATTTTTTCCTCTCTTTTCATTCCTCTACAATAGTCTACCAAAGCTGGAAAAATGTAAATACACTGTAGATCAGCAGCCAGGAGCCTGTTATGGTCTTCCCTTTTCTGCTGTGGTCCATCTTTTCCACCAGGTGGTGTTTGATGAGTCCTTGCAGAGGTGACTAGACTTGTACCTGCATCATGCTCCTCACGGCCTTGACCTCGCCTCCCTGCCCCTCTCCTTTGCGGTGGCCAAAATGCAGCGCTCTTCTGTCCACAGGACGCTCTTTTTGACCTTCCTCAGGATGGCCACACATAAAGAATCAAAAGGTAAGACGAGACACCGGATATCAGTTAAGTGATGCTCCAAATGGCAAAACAGCTGCTTGGTATTTTTCTGTATTTTGCCAATTCCAAATAACAAAGCCTTGATAAACATGATAACTTGTGTGTGCTTCCTCAACCCGGCTGTGTTTGAAGTTCGTTATGACAACTTCCTTTTTGACATTCTCA
This sequence comes from Thunnus thynnus, assembly GCF_963924715.1. NCBI lineage: Eukaryota > Metazoa > Chordata > Actinopteri > Scombriformes > Scombridae > Thunnus > Thunnus thynnus. The sequence goes on along the minus strand of NC_089531.1, from coordinate 9,925,061 downwards.
AAATTTTGGATCTGTGTGTGTTGTTTGGAAAAGGCAACAGCCAGCTGCTCCATGAAATGATAGGTGGGCTGTTTCTCTAAATCTTATCAATAATTCTTGTCACTGTAAGGTATTGTGATGAGAATTGTCTCCATTAGGTTAAAATATGAAGTGAAAACTCAGTTAACTTTAATAATGACGTTTTTTTGTTTTTTTTTAGAGAACATCTTTAACCAGCAGCCATCCTACTACAGTGACTTGGATGAGACGGTACCCATTTACAGGTGAGATTAGATATTTTAATTCTATTAAAGTGAAAGGAAGTGTTTGACTGGTAAAAAATATATATATAAGGTTTATTCAGATTTGCATTTATTTTGGATTGGGCTATAAGCCAATAGCCCAATCCAAATGATAATCCAAAGTTAGAAGTTTTCACTGCACACATTTAGGCTGATAACTTCCACTTCCCTGATTAATCCACAAGTGCAAGAAATGCTAACAGTGCATTTTGCTTGTAAGCTGATAAGCCACTTACATTGTTAGCATTTTCAGCACTTGATGATTAATAAATACGTGATCAGCCACTGCTGTTTCAAGTATTTCAAATACTGCTTAAGCTACTTCAACTACTGCCTCAAGAACTTTAAGTACTAATTCAGCTACATGAAGTACTGCTTAAAATACCTCAACTTTTTCTTCGTTCTTGTCGTCTTTGTCTTTCTTAAGGCCTGCTGCAAGAACCATCCCGAGACACTGCAGAAGACGAAGACAAAGTCGAAGCTTGTGTAGCAGATACCCTGAAATATGCTCCCCCACAGAGGGACTCGGGTCAGTGCTAAAAAATCCATGGACTCTTTACAGACTGATACTGACACAAGACAAGACAGCTAGCTTGTTTTTCCTGTTTTGGAATACACGTGCACACTGAGATTTTATTGAATTATTATAGTGATTAACGTTACACTGAGAAGTTTGATTGACCTTTTACACCGAAATGTGTTATTTTCATTTAAAATCTCTCATACTTACACCCTACCTCCTCATCCTGTCTGTCTCCTGTGTTCTGATAACAGTCTGCAGCTTCAGTAAATCCAGTGTGGAGCAGCAGGACTGATAGATATGTTTGTGAATGATTTGATAGATTTTATATCTGTGCTTATATTTTTTCTTGGTAAAAACAGAGTCACAGACAGCAGGATGAAGTAGCTGCAGCTGGAGCTACAGAAACAGCAGCCTTCTCATCATCACCTCTGACCCCTCAGCAGTGGCCTTCACTCGGGCCTCTAATCCTCCAGGTCTGATGGCTCCAGGATGAGGATAGCACACTGGGTGAGAACATAGTTTCAGTTCAGCATCAGGCTTTTTCCTCAGCTGATCTGCACTGATGAGTTCTGGTAATCTCACTGGGTTGTACATATTTTCTTTACAGTCACTAGACGCCCAGCCTGATCTGAAACAAAAGGTTCTCTGCGATCACAGCGAATGGATACGTCTATAACTCTGTGACATCATGAGGAGATTTGGATCAGTGGACCTGGGGCCTGTACTACGAAGTGCGTTCCTGTGAAAGAGGCGGGGTTGTTCTTTTTTTTTTTTTTTTTTTTAGTGAGATGAGACAAAACCGGTGATACAAGACAGAGCATAATACAATGACATGACAGGATTCATGCAACAAGACATAACATGCATTGAGGACATTCAGCAGTAACAGAAGAAAAGAAAAAATCAAATGTTTAGTACTTATAATATGGAACATGTTTGTTAGGGAAAGAAAAAAAATAATGATGATGATAAAAACAAGTGTTGTAGATGTGTGTGTGTTGTGCTTCGTCTGTCATTCAGGAAGTAATGTAGTGAGGATTGGCTCCCGTGCTTTCTGGAACTGATGTATTTTATGGTTAATAGATGGTTATGTGTTTCCATACAGAGATATTTAGATTTTCTCTGCTTTTCCAGTTGAGGAGGACGATTTTTGGCGACAGTGAGAGCGATGAGTACTGTTTTTATGCTGTGGTTGGGGATTGTAGCTGATGATAATTGGTCTAACAAGCACAGCGTTGGGGAGAGCGGAATCCGGGCAGTGCCAGATTGCCTAGATGTAGTCGTCTAAGGGGGGCAGAGTGAATCTGAGAGGCCCATTTGTGCATTTTTTTGAGTGTGATGTGCGTTCTATGGTTGATCTTGTACTGTATGAAATGGAGGTTGGGTTTATTTGTCATTGAGAATATGTTTGTGCAGATTTTGGTCCAGGAGTCGTTGTCTAGTGATACGGATAAACCTTTCTCCCATTTTGTGTTAGGGAGAGATATTGTCAGGCCAGTGTTGAGAAGTTTGTACAATCTGGAGAGGGTTTTATAAGGTGTTTGTAGTACTTATTATTATTTCTTCTGCTGGTGCAGACGGTTGAATGTTGCCTTGTTTTAAGTTGATCTTATGACTGATTGGAGTTGTAGATACTGAAAAAAAGATTTGTGGTCTTTTCTGTACTTGTGAGTCAGTTCTTCGAAAGGAATGAAAGTTGAGTTTTGGATTATGTTTTGAAGTTGTGTGATATCTTTGTCTTTCCAAGTGGTGAAATTCAGTGTTTTTTGGGGGTTTTTTTTGTTTTTTTCTAGAAGAAAATCCAGATTTTTCCATATTGGTGTGTATTTACAAGGTGTGTGTGTTAAGTGCTGTCAGAGTTGTAGCTGTGATGTCGTTCTTAAAGCAGTTGTGGTGTTTTATGGAGGTGCTGATAAATGGCAGGGTTGATAGATCTATTTCTTTGCAATGTTGTTGTTCAATGTCTATCCAGGGGAGAGTATTGTTCTGTGTGACGGATCCATTTGGTTATAATTTGTAATTAATTGGCCAAGAAGTAGTTGAAAAAGTGTTGTGCATCAAGACCTCCAATATTTTTTTGGTGTTTGTAATGTGGTCAGTTTAATTATAAGTTTTTTGTTTTTCCAGCAAAATTTTGTTATTGTTGAATCTAGAGAATTGAACCATGTGAGAGGTAGACATACTGGGATCACTGAGAAAAGTAGTATTTTTGGGTAGTATTGTCATCTTGGTGATTGCTATTCTTCCAATAAATGAGACTGGTAGATTCATCCGTCTGTTCGTTATCTTCTATTGTTTTGATAAGTGGGTTGAACTTTAAGTGTAAAAGCTCTGAGAACGAGAGAGAGGCAGGGTTGTTAAGAACGATGAATGAAGTACTTCATATGATATGAGATGAAACAATGATACCAAGTACCTGCAGAAAACTTCTGTTTTAGGGACAGCAAAAAGTCATATTCAATGAAATGCAATATAAACGACAGCCTGTAATCATACAACAGAATAAGAAGACGCGGGAACAATTTCCACATATTAAAAGTTGACTAAGGCTTAAAATACATGTAGTTATTATTGTATATGACTTAAGTATAGAGTGAGTATGTTTTGCTATTTAGTTGCAAAGCCATTCTGAATATGTCACATAAAAAAAACTTGAAAGTAATGCCAGACGGTTTCTGCTGCCGAAGCAAAGAGTGGACAAGCAGATAATGACTGATGTTGCATTTATAATCATGGGAGCTGGATGTGTCTGGATTTTCTAATAAAAGACAATGTTTTGTTTTTATTTCCAGTTATCATCACATAGTTGTCTCATGTTATTCTGAGCTGCTAGTGATAGAATCAGAGTGTAAAATCATCCGCACTGTCAGCTGTCACTCTGGGGATATCATAAACTTTGTACAATTAAAATGCAGCTAAAATCCTCATTATGTGTTTAGTGTCATTTAATTCTGCTATTATCCAGTAGCAGCACATTTTGTTGAATTTAATAATCCTATTTCCTCTCTAAGATATACTGAGAAGGTATCACAGCACCCAAGAGGAGGTAACTTGTTTTACTTTCCAGGAGGGAACACTTTTGGATCCACTGTCTGAGAACACTGTCACCTCATGGATTGAATATAGATTATGGTTTACCTCTACTAGGGTAAATGTACTTCTTTGTACTCTACCACTGGGATTGTGTTTACATATTTATGTAATAGTTTCAGTTTCATGCCGTTTTAACAGCAGACTTTTTGACATCACAACAGGAAGAACACAGGTATCACTGATGAGGACTGTGCTCCATTTAGGTGCACCAATAAGCATTCATACATACCACACACACACATACAGTACCAGTCAAAAAAAATAGTACCACCTTAATTTCTATATTGCATGCCATATCCAGCTTGAGCCATCATGCGCAATAACAGGGCCTTGTAACTGGAAAATCTAAATTGAAAGCAGCAGTTGTTGATATTAATAATTACACCTTTCCTGGAAATGAAAATTTCATGAAAGGTCAACAGGGAAAAATGTCAGTTGGGATCTGATTTTTGAGGAAAAATGACACCTAAATGAGAGAATAAAAAATTCTGATTGAGGAAAAAAAGGTTTTTTATAAGTTTGTCTCACTCGTATGGACTGATGAGATAAAATGACACAATGACTCATGTGAACATGCATGTTTTGAAAGAAATATGAGCAGTGTTTGTCTGAGAAACTGGAATTCACCTTCTGACAACAATGAGTATGCCTACATCAAGAGAAAAACAGGTCACACAGGATGTACATACAGACGCTAAAAACTGACAGCTGGAATTTAGACAGTATAGACTAATTTATTGTACAGACTGCAAAATTAACACATAGACATGTAGTGGAATTTAAAAAATGTAACTTCAAACCCAAAGTATTCAGTAATGGAATGATCCAGTACAAGACTGGTTTACAACTGTTATCTACCTCAATGATCTTCCTATGTGTCTCATCCACTTGGTTCACAACCACAGGAGTGTCTTTCACAAATTCTCTGATGGTATCTATGTGATTGTACGAGATGAGCAGCAAGTCTTTTGGGCGTGGACAAAGGAAGACTTGATACTTGAAAGCCATGACCATCAGCTCATAGAGCTACATGAGGAAAAACAAAATAAAATAAACATTGAACTTGAGGACCATCAAATAAAATTACCTGTCGCTTCCTAAACTGATAAGTTTACCCACAAGATCCTTCTCAATTGCATCTAATAAAAGAGCTCTAGACTTGGGGTCAGACTTAAAGTTTGGGCATATTCAAAATTTTTACTACTGTCAACAAATCCCATTAAAAGACTTAAATCGCCACTGAATTGATCCCCCAAACAAGTATTGTCTGTGATTTACAGTATATTATTAATCTGTCACACAGATCCATTGTCCAATAACTAAATCTGCAGATATATATTCCTCAAGAAATAAACTATTCACTCCTGTTTGAGTAGCATTTGCTGAAAACTGAAGTGCCCAGCTGTTTTAGGAAATTACTGAGTCTCTAAAAAAATGAAACTAGCATCAAATTCCCTCTTTTTGTTTCCTCAGACAGTATTTCCCTGTGGAAGTATAATAACAAAAAGAGGGACTTTGGCACTAAAAAGACTAACGTTGAAGGATATCTGCTTGATTTGACTCATTTGGACGGCTGAAGCTTCATATTAGCTTCAGATAAACTTTAAAATACATTTTTGCACCGAAGGAGGACTGTGTTTTTTGGCCTCCATCACTTACATTGTAAGTGCACTAAGAAGGGATCTTCTAATGCAGTGGTTTTTAAACTTTTTCACATCCAGGACCCCTAAATTGACACAAATTAGACCACAGATCCCCATTTGATAAGATTTTGTCTCAGGGTCCCCCATCTTATAAGATCTTTGCCTTTGTATGAAACTCATGACCAAAATAGTCATACATTCTGTCATTGTGTTACTTATGGGTGGAATTACAGTGAAAATAAATTATTCCCCTAATTTGCTGGGGACCCCCTGAAGGACCCCTGGGGGTCCCTGGACCACATTTGAGAACCACTGCTCTCTCTCTCTCTCTCTCTCTCTCTCTCTCTCTCTCTGTCTGTGTTTTAAGACAGACTTGAAAAATTGTGAACCCATCCTTTAAAATTTACAGTATATTAAAAACAATCAGTAATTTACATTTAAATATGTTATTTAAAGGTAGTTATTTAAAGCAAATCACATGAATTCCACTAGAGTCAAAAGCTGAGATGGCAGTGATTAATGTTACTAAAGCTAGCTACCTTTACATGCTGCTTTGCATGTTGTTTTCATGGAAATTACACATTTCTATAGCATAATAATAATTTTTATAAGGGTAAAGCAGATGCTAAAATGTAAGATTCCAGTCTTAATTAAGACCAATGTAGTTGCTGAGCTTTGGCTTTGAATATTCCAAAAATGTCTATTGCATCTCACAACTGACCTACATCAGTTTTGTAAAAATTGCAGCTATCAAGACACTACAGGGGCAAAAAGAGCTGACTAAGCAATATTATTCTGAAGTGTGGCATGGGTACCTCTTTTTCTGTCATTCTCTAACCACACTCCTGCAGCTGAGGTTGGATTCCCAAGACAGAAAAGAAAGAAAACAAACTTGTCACTGTCTTTGGGGTGTTATGCACAGGAAATATGAGATGCACATGTTTCAGGCTATAAGCTGACATTTGACAGCTAAAGCTTGTCAGAGGGAAGGATGAGTGAGAGCTACACAGGTACACACCTACCAAGCCCGTCAGTTCTCAAGCTATCTACCTTTCTCTTGTAAAGGATCTCAGTTCTCACAGACATGAGTTTTCACAGACATCTTGCAAAGACAAAGATGGGATTAACTCCTACTACTACTAGCAAATGGTGGTGCAGAAGTAGGCTTTAAGCTAAAGACATTATCTGATTGTTCCTGATGTCAATTGACACTGGTAGCAGAATGGTCCATGTTATTGCTTCCCTGGTGCCAAGGTTTTGGACATGATCCAACAGATTCCACCTCTTTTAAGTAAACATCCTCAGGCCAAAAATGTTATTATCCATGTAGGTCACAATTATACCCCCTATCAACAGTCTGAAATACTAAAACACAATTTTAACAGACTTTTTAAATTACTCATGAACTGCAAAAAAATCAGTTTTTAGTGTCTGGGCTGATCCCCTCTTTCTGTCGAGGTGTGGGGCATTTTAGCAGGCTGCTTAGTCTCCACACATGGCTACAGTCAGAATGCTCCCTACACAACATAGTTTTAATTGATCATTTTAATCTTTTCTGGTTGCTCTTTTAACAGAGATGGTAATTCAGTCCACAGGGCACCCGTGACCTAGCTGCAAACATTCTCCACGCCATCTCCACCACCACACGCATATGACCACTGGTGGACTTGAGGGGTGGGGTCAGTGGGGGCAACCCCTGAGGACAAAAAAAAGAAGAAAAAAAACTGCGAACGTGTCCTCTAAGGGGCCCCCACAGTATGATAAAATGCCCTCTAAGGTGGCGCCCACATTATTATAAAATGCCCTATAAGGTGCCCCCACAGTATGATAAAATGCCCTCCAAGGTGTCCCACAGTATGATAAAATGCCTGCACAAAGGAGAAAACATACCAAAGTTCTGTAATGACTGACTACTTATGGGTAAATTAGGATAGAGTGCCTCTATACGTGATAATCTGGAATGAAGCATCCTCATGGTGCCCTTTCTGTGGAAGAAAATGTGATAGTGTCCTGTAAAGTACCCCCCAAAAATGAGAAAATATGATCTGCCCTTTTATGATGCTGTTGTAATGGGGTGAGCTGGATGTTCTGTATGGGTGCCCTTCTAGTTAACAAAAAAAAAAAGGAAAAAGTGCAATTTAAGGTTCCCCTAAGTCTAACATGCTTAAGTACAGAATTGGGTGCCCTTTCAATGAGAAAAGTTGCCCTATAGGGTGCACTGTATGGGAGAAAAACATTGTGAAGTGAGGGCCTATTGAATGTATCAGGTGCCTTTTATAATTTTTTGCCCGTGCCCCTGAGACAGCCTGAGTCCTCCACTGCACATGACAAATTATTCCTGCAGCACACCTGGACACAACACCGGTCACTGAACAGAACTCTTCTCGGCTCCCTCTGATACTCTCCTTCTCGCTCACTAGCTCCACCCACTGGCGTATAATAAACACACCTTAACTCACAGCCTCCAGCATTCCTGTTAGGATTACTCCCGGATTGAACATGAAATATATAAATATCCCAAACGTTCTGTGCTACCATCAGATATAATTTATGTCTCAAGTCTCAAATATCCTCAAAGAATCTCCACTGTTACAAGACCAAGGACCCTAAATTTAAAGTGGTGGTATTAACCATCAGAACCTACTATATTGTATGTTGCTTCCCACTGCAACTAAATTTCCAGAATCTGTAAAAGCTAATACATGCTCTTATATCCTCCCACCTTGATTACCGTAGTGCTTTGTTTACATGCCTGACCAATTGAGCTATGAAACAGCTCCAAATCGTTCAAAATTCAGCAGCTAGACTATTGACCAAAACAAAGTGATTCTCTCACATCACACCAATCTTGCCTTCACTGCACTGGCTTCCAGTCTCTTTTAGGATCCATTTTAAAGTGCTCTTAATCACATAAAAGGCCACCAGAGTATATAACAGAGCTCTTTACACCGTACTGTCCAAACGGGGCCCTCAGGTCTGCCAGTCTGGGTCTTCTAACTATTCCAGTGTCCAGGTTAAAAACAAAGGGCGATCGAGCCTTTGCACCACTGGCTCCTCGGCTCTGGAACAGCCTCCCACTAAGCATCAAATCAGTTGACTCTGTCACTGCCTTTAAATCTCATCTTAAAACATATTTTTGTAGAATGGCTATGTTGGTGTATGTATATTTGTGTTTCATTATTTTAACTCTTGCAATTGCCCCCAATGTTGTTATGTTTTGAATTTCCTCCCCTTTGGAAAGCACTTTGTGCTTATTGCTTGAAAAGTACTCTATAAATAAAATTATTATTATTATTATTATATTAATGCTTATCTGATTGTGCTTCTGCAGATAACCTTTCTCACTAAGATGCAACAGGTGGTCAGGAAGAGGATCAGCAGTGGCCGGGCACAAGCTTATTGGCCGAGATAAGAATGACGTGGTAGCACAGCCCAACCAACCAACCACATAAAGGTAAACTGCTGCAGTATGCGTGTATGTTCAATGCCTGTAAAAAGAAAACATAAAACAAACCTTATAGAGCAATGTCAGTGCTTTATATGCCTGTTTACAATCATTCAGAAACTTAATAATCATGTTTGTATCTTGTCAAACACTCCAAAGGTCCATCCAATAAAGCCAAAAATTCATCATCAATACCTAAATAATTACACTCACATGTGATCGTTAAACATCTTATTCAAAATGTTGCAATAACAGCTTCTACTCTATTTCTTTATTCATTTTAACACCTGGCTGCAGAGATTTGATCCCATTTAGCCACAACAGCATTCATGAGGGCAATGATTTTGGGCCTGGCTCCAGTTCATCTTGAAAGTATTGGACAGGGTTGAGAGCAGGCCTCTGTTCTTCAACATCAGTCGAGGAAAAATGTCTTCATGGGCTTTGCTTTGTGCATGTGGTCATTGTCATGTTGAAACAGAAAAGGTCTTCCACAAGCCTCCACAAACATGGAAACTATTATTTTCTAAAATATCACTGTATGGTGTAGCTTTAAGATTAGAGTGGAGCTTAGTCCAAACAAAGACAACAGCTCCAAAATGTGTCCACACATCTTTTGACATATTGTGTAGCTGCCTCCACTGACATTGCCTATACTGATTTGTTGAAATATTAGTAGCAGCCCTTACAAATCTAACATTATAATTTTATTCAGAAAATTGATGAATTGTACACACAGTATTTGAAAATAATAGCCAGCTGAATTGACTCTCAACGACTACCCCTGAAGCCATATTTTACTAACTAAACTGTCACGACATGATCTGTTCTCCACTTTGACGATGCCAACACTTCTTTGTCTCTTTTGTCTCTCTCCAAATGAAAGATTAGAGAGTAGAAGCATGCAAATGAAAGTCAAATCATTATGCACACTGTTACAGCAGCTCACTCCAAGGGAGACAATTGCCTATGTGTCATCGTCATGTTCACAGTTAAAGCTTTTCAGGGTTTCATTTTGCAAACTGACAGTTCGGACAAAAATACAAACACATCTGGGAAAGACAGCTACACAAATGCTGATTGAGTTTACTGGACCATAGATCTATCAACAAACCAAGTATGGGGATCCATCATTACCTGTGGCTTCTCTCTATGTAAGTTGAACCTAAGATAACTGTGTTGCATTTTCTTTTCTCACTGTATCTGCCTATTCCAGTGGTGGAGGAAGTGTTTGTATCCTTTACTCAAGTAAAAGTATAAAAATAGCCCCCAGATAAATCATGTGAACATTTATTGGAATAAAACCATATGAGAAGTTTAGAGGGAAAAGTCACTATTTGATGGAGCTGTTAACAACTTACAGACTTCTGAAATGTGACCCCGACTCCACACTTTAACAATATGTTGTATTTTAAAAGCTTGTTATATTATCCATTGTGTCAAATATTCATCTGACAAGTAACTAGTAACTAAAGTAAAACGTACAATATTTCCCTCTGAAAAGTTGTGGAGTAGAAGTATAAAGTAGCATCAAATGGAAATACTCAAGTAAAGTACAAGTACCTAAAAATTGGACTTAAGTACAGTAGTTGAGTAAATGTACTTAGTTACTTTTCACCACTGTCCTATTCTGCCTAATAAGAATATACATCACTTAGTATGGTTTACTGACTGAATCATTTTTTTTTACAATGTTGTAATTTCTCAAGGAACGTTAAAACAACTATCATGTCTCCACCCTCCCAGAGTAACCATCTGTTCAGGTGCAGGGACAGGTTTCAATGATGACCCGGCCCTAGATGCAAGATTTTATAACCTAAACTGGATGAAGGCTATACCTGATGACACTCCAATCTCTGCTATTTCCATTCCTGGAACACACAAGAGCTTATCATTATATGGAGGACCACTTCTTACATATCAAGTTTGGACCTTGGATAAGCAACTTGAAGTGGGACTGCGGTACTTTGATGTGCATACCGGGTTTTTTTTATTTTTCAAAAATGATGTTAATATCCGCAATAGTCACTGGTTGTTATGGAAAGACATGAGATTTGATGATGTCCTCAAGATCATTTTCAACTTCTTAAAGGACAATGAAAGTGAGACTGTGCTTTTAAAAGTGACACTAAATTGGTTTTTCAGGTCAGAAGTTGAACAACGAATAAAGAAATTGATTCAAAAGTACAAACATAAAATATGGACTGAGTCGTCCGTACCAAATATGGAACAGGTGAGGGGCAAGATTGTTTTTCTTGAGAGTGACACGTTCCGTTCTGGACCAGAAAATCATGAATCTTTTTTTGGAGATGACATGCTGAAGAATACTGGAGCCACAATACAGAATATGAAGTCACGCCTCTGTAATCATCACATTGTGCTGACTGACAGCAAAGCATCATTTTGGGAGAGTCCTAAAAGGTTGGCTAAAAGAGTTAACAAGAAGTTTAATAACATTGTGGAACAATATAATAAAAATCCCTTAAACCAGGGATGCTTTGGTGTCCTGAGCTTCAACTTCCCAAGTGCTGAAATGATTGAGAACATCATTCAGACCAAACCATGCAGCTGTGGACCTGGACCAGCCCCAGAATCACCAACATCTGGACCCAAATCACCAACAACTGGACAACAATCACAAACTCCTGAACCTGGATTAACAACACCTGGACCAGAATCACCAACTCATGAACCACAATCTGGAACTGACCTAAACTCACCAAAATCTGAACCAAAACCACCAGATTGCGAAACAAAATCGCCAACTCCTGAAACACATTCACCAACACGTGGACAAGAATTACCAACACCTGAACCACAATCACCAGCCCCTGAACCACAATCACCAGCCCCTGAACCAGAATCATCAACATCTGAACCAGAAACATCAACATCTGAACCAGAATCACCAATTTCTGAACCAGAATCACCAACATCTGAACCAGAATCATCAACATCTGAACCAGAATCACCAACTTCTGAACCAGAATCACCAACGTCTGAACCAGAATCATCAACATCTGAACCAGAATCACCAACTTCTGAACCAGATTCACCCACTTCTGAACCAGAATCACCAACTCCTGAACCAGATGCACCAACTTCTGAACCAGAATCACCAGCCCCTGAACCAGAATCACCAACATCTGAACCAGAATCGCCAACCCCTGAACCAGAATCATCAACATCTGAACCACAATCACCAACATATGAACCAGAATCATCAACATCTGAACCAGAATCACCAACATCTGAACCAGAATCACCAACTTCTGAACCAGAATCACCAACGTCTGAACCAGAATCATCAACATCTGAACCAGAATCACCAACTTCTGAACCAGAATCACCAACGTCTGAACCAGAATCATCAACATCTGAACCAGAATCACCAACATCTGAACCAGAATCACCAACATCTGAACCAGAATCATCAACTTCTGAACCAGAATCAGACACATCTGAACCAGAATCACCAACTTCTGAACCGGAATCAGCAACGTCTGAACCGGAATCATCAACATCTGAACCAGAATCATCAACATCTGAACCAGAATCACCAACTTCTGAACCAGAATCACCAACATCTGAACCAGAATCGCCAACTTCTGAACCAGAATCACCAACTTCTGAACCAGAATCATCAACGTCTGAACCAGAATCACCAACATCTGAACCAGAATCAGCAACATCTGAACCAGAATCACCAACTTCTGAACCAGAATCACCAACATCTGAACCCGAATCACCAACTTCTGAACCAGAATCACCAACTTCTGAACCAGAATCACCAACGTCTGAACCAGAATCATCAACATCTGAACCAGAATCAGACACATCTGAACCAGAATCACCAACTTCTGAACCAGAATCACCAACATCTGAACCAGAATCACCAACTTCTGAACCAGATTCACCCACTTCTGAACCAGAATCACCAACTTCTGAACCAGAATCATCAACGTCTGAACCAGAATCATCAATATCTGAACCAGAATCACCAACATCTGAACCAGAATCAGCAACATCTGAACCAGAATCACCAACTTCTGAACCTGAATCACCAACATCTGAACCCGAATCACCAACATCTGAACCAGAATCACCAACTTCTGAACCAGATTCACCCACTTCTGAACCAGAATCACCAACTCCTGAACCAGATGCACCAACTTCTGAACCAGAATCACCAGCCCCTGAACCAGAATCGCCAACATCTGAACCAGAATCATCAACTTCTGAACCAGAATCACCAACGTCTGAACCAGAATCATCAACATCTGAACCAGAATCATCAACATCTGAACCAGAATCACCAGCCCCTGAACCAGAATCACCAACTTCTGAACCAGAATCACCAACATCTGAACCCGAATCACCAACTTCTGAACCAGAATCAGCAACATCTGAACCAGAATCACCAACTTCTGAACCAGAATCACCAACTTCTGAACCTGAATCACCAACATCTGAACCCGAATCACCAACATCTGAACCAGAATCACCAACTTCTGAACCAGATTCACCCACTTCTGAACCAGAATCACCAACGTCTGAACCAGAATCACCAACATCTGAACCAGAATCATCAACGTCTGAACCAGAATCACCAACGTCTGAACCAGAATCACCAACATCTGAACCAGAATCATCAACGTCTGAACCAGAATCACCAACATCTGAACCAGAATCACCAACTTCTGAACCAGAATCATCAACTTCTGAACCAGAATCAGACACATCTGAACCAGAATCACCAACTTCTGAACCAGAATCATCAACATCTGAACCAGAATCACCAACTTCTGAACCAGAATCACCAACATCTGAACCAGAATCAACATCTGAACCAGAATCACCAACATCTGAACCAGAATCACCAACGTCTGAACCAGAATCATCAACGTCTGAACCAGAATCATCAACTTCTGAACCAGAATCAGCAACATCTGAACCAGAATCAACATCTGAACCAGAATCACCAACATCTGAACCAGAATCACCAACTTCTGAACCAGAATCACCAACGTCTGAACCAGAATCATCAACTTCTGAACCAGAATCATCAACTTCTGAACCAGAATCAGACACATCTGAACCGGAATCACCAACTTCTGAACCAGAATCATCAACATCTGAACCAGAATCACCAACTTCTGAACCAGAATCAGCAACATCTGAACCAGAATCACCAACGTCTGAACCAGAATCACCAACATCTGAACCAGAATCACCAACGTCTGAACCAGAATCATCAACGTCTGAACCAGAATCACCAACATCTGAACCAGAATCAGCAACATCTGAACCAGAATCATCAACTTCTGAACCAGAATCATCAACATCTGAACCAGAATCAGACACATCTGAACAAGAATCACCAACTTCTGAACCAGAATCACCAACATCTGAACCAGAATCACCAACTTCTGAACCAGATTCACCCACTTCTGAACCAGAATCACCAACTTCTGAACCAGAATCACCAACTTCTGAACCAGAATCATCAACGTCTGAACCAGAATCATCAACATCTGAACCAGAATCACCAACATCTGAACCAGAATCAACAACATCTGAACCAGAATCACCAACTTCTGAACCTGAATCACCAACATCTGAACCCGAATCACCAACATCTGAACCAGAATCACCAACTTCTGAACCAGATTCACCCACTTCTGAACCAGAATCACCAACTCCTGAACCAGATGCACCAACTTCTGAACCAGAATCACTAGCCCCTGAACCAGAATCGCCAACATCTGAACCAGAATCGCCAACTTCTGAACCAGAATCACCAACGTCTGAACCAGAATCATCAACGTCTGAACCAGAATCATCAACATCTGAACCCGAATCACCAACTTCTGAACCAGAATCACCAACATCTGAACCCGAATCACCAACTTCTGAACCAGAATCAGCAACATCTGAACCAGAATCACCAACGTCTGAACCAGAATCACCAACATCTGAACCAGAATCATCAACGTCTGAACCAGAATCACCAACATCTGAACCAGAATCACCAACTTCTGAACCAGAATCATCAACTTCTGAACCAGAATCAGACACATCTGAACCAGAATCACCAACTTCTGAACCAGAATCATCAACATCTGAACCAGAATCACCAACTTCTGAACCAGAATCACCAACATCTGAACCAGAATCAACATCTGAACCAGAATCACCAACATCTGAACCAGAATCACCAACGTCTGAACCAGAATCATCAACGTCTGAACCAGAATCATCAACTTCTGAACCAGAATCAGCAACTTCTGAACCAGAATCAACATCTGAACCAGAATCACCAACATCTGAACCAGAATCACCAACTTCTGAACCAGAATCACCAACGTCTGAACCAGAATCATCAACGTCTGAACCAGAATCATCAACTTCTGAACCAGAATCAGACACATCTGAACCAGAATCACCAACTTCTGAACCAGAATCATCAACATCTGAACCAGAATCACCAACTTCTGAACCAGAATCAGCAACATCTGAACCAGAATCAACATCTGAACCAGAATCACCAACATCTGAACCAGAATCACCAACTTCTGAACCAGAATCACCAACGTCTGAACCAGAATCATCAACGTCTGAACCAGAATCATCAACTTCTGAACCAGAATCAGACACATCTGAACCAGAATCACCAACTTCTGAACCAGAATCATCAACATCTGAACCAGAATCACCAACTTCCGAACCAGAATCAGCTACATCTGAACCAGAATCACCAACATCTGAACCAGAATCACCAACGTCTGAACCAGAATCATCAACATCTGAACCAGAATCAGCAACATCTGAACCAGAATCACCAACATCTGAACCAGAATCACCAACTTCTGAACCAGAATCAGCAACATCTGAACCCGAATCACCAACATCTGAACCAGATTCACCAGCCCCTGAACCAGAATCACCAACATCTGAACCAGAATCATCAACATCTGAACCAGAATCAGCAACATCCGAACCAGAATCATCAACTTCTGAACCAGAATCAGACACATCTGAACCAGAATCATCAACATCTGAACCAGAATCAGCAACATCTGAACCAGAATCACCAACTTCTGAACCAGAATCACCAACGTCTGAACCAGAATCAGCAACATCTGAACCAGAATCACCAACGTCTGAACCAGAATCACCAACATCTGAACCAGAATCATCAACGTCTGAACCAGCAACATCAGAATCAGCAACATCTGAACCAGAATCATCAACTTCTGAACCAGAATCAGACACATCTGAACCAGATTCATCAACATCTGAACCAGAATCACCAACTTCTGAACCAGAATCATCAACATCTGAACCAGAATCATCAACATCTGAACCAGAATCACCAACTTCTGAACCAGAATCAGCAACATCTGAACCAGAATCAACATCTGAACCAGAATCACCAACATCTGAACCAGAATCACCAACTTCTGAACCAGAATCAGCAACGTCTGAACCAGAATCATCAACGTCTGAACCAGAATCACCAACATCTGAACCAGAATCATCAACATCTGAACCAGAATCAGCAACATCTGAACCAGAATCACCAACTTCTGAACCAGAATCAGACACATCTGAACCAGAATCATCAACATCTGAACCAGAATCAGCAACATCTGAACCAGAATCATCAACGTCTGAACCAGAATCAGACACATCTGAACCAGAATCACCAACATCTGAACCGGAATCATCAACTTCTGAACCAGAATCACCAACTTCTGAACCAGAATCAGCAACATCTGAACCAGAATCAACATCTGAACCAGAATCACCAACATCTGAACCAGAATCACCAACTTCTGAACCAGAATCACCAACGTCTGAACCAGAATCATCAACGTCTGAACCAGAATCATCAACATCTGAACCAGAATCACCAACTTCTGAACCAGAATCAGCAACATCCGAACCAGAATCATCAACTTCTGAACCAGAATCAGACACATCTGAACCAGAATCATCAACATCTGAACCAGAATCAGCAACATCTGAACCAGAATCACCAACTTCTGAACCAGAATCACCAACGTCTGAACCAGAATCAGCAACATCTGAACCAGAATCACCAACGTCTGAACCAGAATCACCAACATCTGAACCAGAATCATCAACGTCTGAACCAGAATCACCAACATCTGAACCAGAATCACCAACTTCTGAACCAGAATCATCAACTTCTGAACCAGAATCAGACACATCTGAACCAGAATCACCAACTTCTGAACCAGAATCATCAACATCTGAACCAGAATCATCAACTTCTGAACCAGAATCAGACACATCTGAACCAGAATCATCAACATCTGAACCAGAATCAGCAACATCTGAACCAGAATCAGCAACATCTGAACCAGAATCACCAACTTCTGAAACAGAATCACCAACATCTGAACCAGAATCATCAACATCTGAACCAGAATCATCAACTTCTGAACCAGAATCAGACACATCTGACCCAGAATCATCAACTTCTGAACCAGAATCAGACACATCTGAACCAGAATCACCAACTTCTGAACCAGAATCATCAAAATCTGAACCAGAATCACCAACATCTGAACCAGAATCACCAACTTCTGAACCAGAATCACCAACGTCTGAACCAGAATCATCAACGTCTGAACCAGAATCATCAACTTCTGAACCAGAATCAGACACATCTGAACCAGAATCACCAACTTCTGAACCAGAATCATCAACATCTGAACCAGAATCACCAACTTCTGAACCAGAATCAGCAACATCTGAACCAGAATCAACATCTGAACCAGAATCAACAACATCTGAACCAGAATCACCAACTTCTGAACCAGAATCACCAACGTCTGAACCAGAATCATCAACGTCTGAACCAGAATCACCAACATCTGAACCAGAATCATCAACATCTGAACCAGAATCAGCAACATCTGAACCAGAATCATCAACTTCTGAACCAGAATCAGCAACATCTGAACCAGAATCATCAACTTCTGAACCAGAATCAGACACATCTGAACCAGAATCACCAACTTCTGAACCAGAATCATCAACATCTGAACCAGAATCACCAACTTCTGAACCAGAATCACCAACATCTGAACCAGAATCATCAATATCTGAACCAGAATCAACAACATCTGAACCAGAATCACCAACTTCTGAACCAGAATCACCAACTTCTGAACCAGAATCATCAACGTCTGAACCAGAATCATCAACTTCTGAACCAGAATCAGACACATCTGAACCAGAATCACCAACTTCTGAACCAGAATCATCAACATCTGAACCAGAATCACCAACTTCTGAACCAGAATCAGCAACATCTGAACCAGAATCAACATCTGAACCAGAATCACCAACATCTGAACCAGAATCACCAACTTCTGAACCAGAATCACCAACGTCTGAACCAGAATCATCAACGTCTGAACCAGAATCATCAACATCTGAACCAGAATCACCAACATCTGAACCAGAATCAGCAACATCTGAACCAGAATCACCAACTTCTGAACCAGAATCATCAACGTCTGAACCAGAATCATCAACATCTGAACCAGAATCACCAACATCTGAACCAGAATCAGCAACATCTGAACCAGAATCACCAACTTCTGAACCAGAATCACCAACATCTGAACCCGAATCACCAACATCTGAACCAGATTCACCAGCCCCTGAACCAGAATCACCAACATCTGAACCAGAATCATTAACATCTGAACCAGCAACATCAGAATCAGCAACATCTGAACCAGAATCATCAACTTCTGAACCAGAATCAGACACATCTGAACCAGATTCATCAACATCTGAACCAGAATCACCAACTTCTGAACCAGAATCATCAACATCTGAACCAGAATCATCAACATCTGAACCAGAATCACCAACTTCTGAACCAGAATCAGCAACATCTGAACCAGAATCAACATCTGAACCAGAATCACCAACATCTGAACCAGAATCACCAACTTCTGAACCAGAATCAGCAACGTCTGAACCAGAATCATCAACGTCTGAACCAGAATCACCAACATCTGAACCAGAATCATCAACATCTGAACCAGAATCAGCAACATCTGAACCAGAATCACCAACTTCTGAACCAGAATCAGACACATCTGAACCAGAATCATCAACATCTGAACCAGAATCAGCAACATCTGAACCAGAATCATCAACGTCTGAACCAGAATCAGACACATCTGAACCAGAATCACCAACATCTGAACCGGAATCATCAACTTCTGAACCAGAATCACCAACTTCTGAACCAGAATCAGCAACATCTGAACCAGAATCAACATCTGAACCAGAATCACCAACATCTGAACCAGAATCACCAACTTCTGAACCAGAATCACCAACGTCTGAACCAGAATCATCAACGTCTGAACCAGAATCATCAACATCTGAACCAGAATCACCAACTTCTGAACCAGAATCAGCAACATCTGAACCAGAATCACCAACTTCTGAACCAGAATCATCAACTTCTGAACCAGAATCATCAACATCTGAACCAGAATCACCAACATCTGAACCAGAATCAGCAACATCTGAACCAGAATCACCAACTTCTGAACCAGAATCACCAACATCTGAACCCGAATCACCAACATCTGAACCAGATTCACCAGCCCCTGAACCAGAATCACCAACATCTGAACCAGAATCATCAACATCTGAACCAGAATCAGCAACATCTGAACCAGAATCATCAACTTCTGAACCAGAATCACCAACATCTGAACCAGAATCAGACACATCTGAACCAGAATCACCAACATCTGAACCAGAATCACCAACTTCTGAACCAGAATCACCAACGTCTGAACCAGAATCATCAACGTCTGAACCAGAATCATCAACTTCTGAACCAGAATCAGACACATCTGAACCAGAATCACCAACTTCTGAACCAGAATCACCAACTTCTGAACCAGAATCACCAACTTCTGAACCAGAATCACCAACATCTGAACCAGAATCAACATCTGAACCAGAATCACCAACATCTGAACCAGAATCACCAACTTCTGAACCAGAATCACCAACGTCTGAACCAGAATCATCAACGTCTGAACCAGAATCACCAACATCTGAACCAGAATCATCAACATCTGAACCAGAATCAGCAACATCTGAACCAGAATCATCAACTTCTGAACCAGAATCATACACATCTGAACCAGAATCATCAACATCTGAACCAGAATCAGCAACATCTGAACCAGAATCACCAACTTCTGAAACAGAATCAGACACATCTGAACCAGAATCACCAACTTCTGAACCAGAATCATCAACATCTGAACCAGAATCACCAACTTCTGAACCAGAATCAGCAACATCTGAACCAGAATCATCAACATCTGAACCAGAATCACCAACATCTGAACCAGAATCACCAACTTCTGAACCAGAATCATCAACGTCTGAACCAGAATCATCAACTTCTGAACCAGAATCAGACACATCTGAACCAGAATCACCAACTTCTGAACCAGAATCATCAACATCTGAACCAGAATCACCAACTTCTGAACCAGAATCAGCAACATCTGAACCAGAATCAACATCTGAACCAGAATCAGCAACATCTGAACCAGAATCACCAACTTCTGAACCAGAATCACCAACGTCTGAACCAGAATCATCAACGTCTGAACCAGAATCATCAACATCTGAACCAGAATCACCAACATCTGAACCAGAATCAGCAACATCTGAACCAGAATCATCAACTTCTGAACCAGAATCAGACACATCTGAACCAGAATCATCAACATCTGAACCAGAATCAGCAACATCTGAACCAGAATCACCAACTTCTGAACCAGAATCACCAACGTCTGAACCAGAATCATCAACATCTGAACCAGAATCAACAACTTCTGAACCAGATTCACCAACATCTGAATCAGAATCACCAACATCTGAACCAGAATCACAAACTTCTGAACCAGATTCACCAACATCTGAATCAGAATCACCAACGTCTGAACCAGAATCATCAACATCTGAACCAGAATCACCAACATCTGAACCAGAATCCCCAACATCTGAACCAGAATCACCAACTTCTGAACCAGCTTCACCCACTTCTGAACCAGAATCACCAACTTCTGAACAAGATTTACCAACATCTGAATCAGAATCACCAACGTCTGAACCAGAATCATCAACATCTGAACCAGAATCACCAACTTCTGAACCAGAATCACCAACATCTGAACCAGAATCCCCAACATCTGAACCAGAATCACCAACTTCTGAACCAGAATCAGCAACATCTGAACCCGAATCACCAGCCCCTGAACCAGAATCACCAACATTTGAACCAGAATCACCAACTTCTGAACCACAATCACCAACATCACATTCAGTTGTTCTCCCTAACATCCCCAGGAAAATAAAACTTAAGCCAGCACTGCAGTGGAGAAAGCGTAAATGTAACAGAGGTTGAATCAATAAGTAACCATTTTTTTCACAAAATTATAATTATTCCAGTCGAGAGAAAGTAATATTGGTGCTGTTTTTCCTGAAAGCTTAAATAAAATATATGACAGCTTAAATTCGTCATCTTTTCCTCTGGTTTTCACATAAATTGTTAGAAAATGTGAATGTATTGGGCATGGGTGACATGTAAAACTCCCTGGGAAATAGTTAATCATCTTTATTAATTTATTAATTTAGCTGCTTTCAAAACAAATGTTATAAAGTGCTTCATAAGGTAAAAAAAAAAAAAAAAAAACAGAATTGAAAAGTCCAGACAGTAAAAACAATTATTAAGACGGAACAGCGCTAAAGTAGATTGAGAACAAACAAAGTAATAGAACATTACAGGGATGAAACAATAAAAACTAATATGAGCACACATGGATACATATTTACACAAAAACATAAATATATGTGTAGAAGCACATGCGCGCGCGCGCACACACACACACACACACACACACACCATCTTTTTCAAAACAGCCTATGAAACTATAATTTTTATACCTTCAACAATTTAGTTGCAATATGAAAAGCAGAGAATTAAATTATCAGCTTTTTTAGACATCGTTTGAATTCTAAAAAAAAAGGTTGTCATTTTGAGAATAAAGTTAAAGTCAAGAGACAGAATTTTAAGAAGAAAGTCAGAATTCAGATGTAAAGATCAAGGAAGAAAGTCAAGAACTGCTGATTCTTCACCTTACTTTTCCCCAAATTTCTGAGAATTTTAACTTTAATCAGAATTTTGAATGGAATATAAAAAAATACTAACTTTGTTATCAGAATTATAATTTCAAGCTAAAGAACTGCATGTTTTTCGTCAGAACCATGACTTTTTTCACAATTGAATTCCAAATAATGACATCAAGTTTGGGACTCAAATTATTTTTCTCACATTTTTCTATTTTTTTTTTTTTTTTCTAATTCTCTTCTAAAGCAGTAGCTGATCCACATCACTGATCAATAAAATTGCTCTCTTTTATAGAGATCAAGTATACAAAACATTGCAAGAGTGAGGCTGTAATTTTAAAGACTGTGGCCTTGTCACACATCTGTAAGAAATGTAAATGAGCTGAGGCTTGTAAATTTGTGTTAAAATAACTGAACAACAATAATTTCATTTGTATGATTGTATGATAAATCATACAAGTGGTTCCCGATATGGAGCGTCTGGACCCTTTTATGGGGAAACTAGATGATTAAGTTGTTAAGAAAAATATTCACAATCTGCTAAACAAAATATACAATACACAAAATGTCAGAGGCCAAAGCCAAAGGGAGCGTGGGGTGAGGTGCTACAGGCAGGATATGGGGCCCAAAGATGCTTTTATGCCCTGGGGCCCCCTAGTGGATTAATCCGGCCCCGACAGACAGCATAAAATAAATATAATAATGGGTATATTATGGTTTTAAAGACACTGTTCGGTGTAAATGATGCGTTATCTCTTGACATAAGTTGATGGAACAAATGTTATACATTAATTTGGAGAACTTCAGGACATTTTTGATGCAGAAATTGCAACATTAAACTGACTACTAAAAGCTGTGAAGAGTAACTTTTACTCGTATTTATATTCTCAGTATATTTATTTGTGCGTAAGTGAAAGCAGATACATGGAGATGGTGACAGTCTACACTTCACTAATCAGATTTTACAGGAATCCCAGCATGTGACTCGGCCTCACCTCCACGTTGGTGCCTGCTGGTTATTTGCTGATGTCAAGAAAAGGAAAAAACCCAACTTCCTCGTACCGGCTCATATGCTTAAAGGAAGCTTCGCGTCGCCACAAGTTTCAGCTGTGACAGTCTTCATGTGAAAACCTGAGCGAAAGGGCACATTTAACCGCACATTTGTGTTTTTTAAAAGACTCGTCTGACGAGCAGGTGAGTTTATCTCTCTTGTTTTAAGAAGTTGAAGTTGAGGAGGAAACAGCCGGAGCGGGGTTGTTTGTATTCAGTGGCACAAGCAGCCAAAATTAGAGCGAAGTTAGTGAGGAGCTCACTATGGAGTCACCACAAAATGAGAAATTGTGGTGTTTCACTCCTATTTTATTCATTCAGATAGCGATAGAGTGACATAACAATCTCTGTTATGATCGTTTATTCCCCCTATCAGCTCTCCTTTCAAATTATCTTGTTAACTTGGATCGCCAAGACAAAATTTTAAGTCTCGTGTTCTAATGTTTATCTGCTGTTTTTTTTCTAGACTTCACTAAAGCCCAGGTTTTCTTACCTGAAACTGGTTGTGTATAAAATCTACACAGTTTCAGCATGTCGGTGTTATGTTTGAATAACAAGTACTTGTTGTAGACAGTCACAACTCAAGTTCAGCAGCAGTAAACAGTTTATTTTCATAGATGATCATGTTACAAAGAAGCAAAAAATGGTCAGGACTGTAAATCGAATTAGTTGATATATCAATCAGTCAATCAACAAAATTAATCTGGAATTATTTTGACAATCGATTGATTTATTCAGTCATTTTTCAAACAAAAACGCCCATTCAGTCTGTCAAATGTGAGGATTTGTTGCTTTTTTTATACATATATAATTGTAAACTGAATATATTTATGTTTTGGACTTTTGGCTGAAGCAATTTGAATGTCTGTGATAAGCATTTTTCTTCATTTTCTGTTGTTTTATAGACATGACAAGGAATAAATCAATCAAGATTTTCTTTTTTTTAAAAATTTTTTTGGTATTTTCTTTAATCATTAATCACAATTGTTATTGTAATAAGTAATATTCTGATTTAGGCAAAGATAAAAGTTACATTAAAAGTTATTTTTATTATTGATTATCCTGTTGATTACTTTTTTGATTAAGCAATGCATCATTAGGTCTTTAAAATGTCAGATAATGTTGTAAATTGTTCACCACAGTTTCCCTGAGCCTGAGGTGACGTCTTTTCCTTCAACCAACATTACAAAAACCCAAAGATATAAAATTAACTGTCAGAACAAAAGTAATTGCCTTGGAATCAAAATTGTTGAATGACTAATCGATTTAATCAACTACTTGTTTCATCTCTAAAGGAATCTAAAATATTTTCACATATCTACAAAGGAAAAGTAATGAAAAATGTTCAGCACATATTAAACTATTCTGTCTTTTTAGAGAGGACACAGAAACATTTATTATATTTTTTCCATACAGGTGGAACATGAACGGGCTGCACCGAGGAGGAAGAGATGAATGCTGATGTCACTTTCTTCCCAGCTGCACACCCATGGAGTAAAATCCCCAACGCGAGCTCTCTGAACCTCACAGTTCAAAACTCATCCTGCCCTGCCAGCAAGAGAATGGAGCCCAGTGGGCGTTGTGTTACCCCGGACGAGCCTGATCCTTCCCTCCATCATCTGGACTCCCAGCTGGACTTCTTCCACAAACTCGGGTACTCCACAGCGCAGGTCCAGGCTGTTCAGAGGAAGTACGGCCCCAACATGGACACAGATAAGGTTCTAGGGGAGCTGGTAAGGATAGGGGCCGGCCTGGAGGCAACTAGGCAGGGGCCTGTGACGATGTCGGTGCTGGTGCCCAGAGGGGACATACAGGCTCTGGGTCCCACCCTGCAGCTGCCTGTCACTGTCACGTCTCCCCAAAGCAGAGAGGAGACCAGCGAGGAAGAAGATGTCCTGAGACCCATCGTTATAGATGGGAGCAATGTGGCCATGAGGTGAGAAACTGAACAAAATTAATACTTTTTTTCTTTTTAAAGTAATTTTTCAATTGAAAATGTCAAAAATCACCAGTTCTTGTATCTTATATGTTATGATTTGCTGCTTGTCTCTGTTTTATATCATTATAAACTGAATATCTTTGGGTTTTAAACTGTGGAACTTGTGATATATGTGATATTTTTCACTATGTTCATAAGTTTTACACACCAAATAACTCATCGCTCAAACAAGAAATTAATCAGCAGATTAATCCATAATGAAAATAATGGTTGGTTGCAAGGCTTTATAAAAATCTTTATCTGCTTTAACCTCTCCTATACCTGTTAATTGCTTGAGGACAGGTAGAGGAGTAATATGCAAAGCACCTTTTGTTTGCTTAAGAAAAGCTTGAACATTCTTTGTTTTTACTTATTTGCATCTTACAGTTACTGTAATTATCATGATCTATTACATAACACACTTTTTATTTAACTTTTAGTGTGATCTGGAGGCACACTGAGGTCTCTTTTACATTATGATGGGCTTCACATTACAGATTTAGCCAAAAGTCACAATTACGCACTTGTAGGCACGTCACCAGTGAAAGTAATACCACGATTAAGCAAGAGCACTTCAAGTGTTTAATTTCACCTTGAGTCACCTGATGATTCACTGTTAGTTTGTTTTGGAGATAATTTCCGTACGTGAGGTAGTATGTCGCCCAAAGCGGATTTGCCTCATCTGCAGCTGTGAGAGGTTCCACCTTGAGTGCCTCATGTCGTTCTGACGGCTTGTATTTTGCTTTTAGTGCGTCAAGATATAGTGAAAGTTTTTGTGATTGGGGTTTTATAAACTAAGATATCTCTGTGTAAAGATTCAAAGGGAACCAACAACTAAAATATTAGTTGAACATTTAACTTCTGATGCACTTTTCTGACATTTAATTTCTTAAATTAACTAAATTGATTTGATTTTAAGACGAGTAAGTGTGTAACTTAAGTCATACAAGTTATTAGCAATATGTACTACATGACTGGGATTCTACAGTTATTCTAGCAGCTCTGTGCCTGTGCCTTGTTCATGTCATATTGGAGTTATTGTATAAGTTTAGGACTTGTCAATAGTACCAACATCCAAGTTGTAATTACAACTGAGGAAGTCCTAAACGCTTCTTATCTGCCAAAATCCATTTTTCAAGGTGGTTAAATCCAAATTTAATGTATTTAGTGTTGTCAATGCACAGTATTTTTAACCCTCACTCAACTTTAGAATAATTTGACTGTTTCTCAGAAGTTGTAAATGTGAGACTCTCTCTCATGTCTGCCATCCATCCCAGATGACGTAAACGTGATATCACTGTTGCTTTTTGTCAACATGCTCACATTGGCAATTCTGATGTTTGGCAGGTATAATTTTGTACCATGTTCACCATCTTAGTTTAATGCGTTAAGTTATAAACTATTTTTACGTGACGATGGTGTTAGATGAAAAGTTAAGGTTCAACCTGAGGGAAACATGAATGTATGTGCAAAATGTCATGACAATCCATCCATTTGTTTAGACATTCTACTCAAAACCACAAATATCAATCACATTTTGACACGAGAGGAAAAGTCAGGAGATCACCAAAGTCATCAGGGTTCATCCTCTGGGAACCACGAATGTCTGTACAACATTTTCTGCCAATCCATCCAGTAGGTGTTGGGATATTTCACTGGATAATTGAACACTTTGACCTGCTGGTGGCGCTAAAGGAAAGGTCTGGGGATCACTGAAGTCTCTATGACTCATCTACTGGGCACTGTGATTGGCTGTCCCAAATTTCAGGGCAATGCATCCAATAGTTGTTGAGATATTTCAGTCACCAAAGTGGTGGACTAACTGACCCACAGACCGACATCCCATACTGCTAGCATGGCTAATAATAAGAAATCTGATCATACTTTCAGAGATCCCAGCTTCTTAACCTAAATGACAAATTTTTGTGACTGGAAATTGGTTTGGGCTGCATTGCTCTATATTTGTACTGCACAACGCCTGAGGTACTGTTTCCCACAAATGTAAGTTTACTCAAAAGCATAATACACCAGTTTTGTAAACACGATTGCGACTTCACCCAACTGTTGACTTTCATGTGGTCGGCAGAAAAGGGCAGCATGCGTGGTTTCAATACCGACTGCAATTCTTTTGTTTTGATACCACAATTCTTTTGTTTTGATACCGTAATTCTTTTGTAAATTTGCCTTCCCAGGGATTGCTGATGAAATTTAGCTATCTAGCTAATTCGGGGACACTCAATGAGGTTGTCATAGAGTTAAAAGACAAGCAGTAACTGTTATTTTCTGTTCAGCTTTTCAGAAACACTTATATTACCATGATTTTTCCATGATTTAGGTAACTCTGCTTTTGTGTACACTCAACCTTTTCCCTCATCGTCTTCTCATACGTGGTATGACGTGCAGAGGAACACTAAATGGGACAAAATATGGGGGCGAGAGTGAGACGTCATAAAATATTATAAAGTGTGTGTGTGTGCGTGTGCAGAGTATACACACCTCTCTATCCTTTAGCCGTTCCCAACCAGGCATGCCCGTACAGACACATTGTAGACTGGCTGCTCGAATATGCAAATCAGGGAAAGCACTGTATACGAAAGCCTTCTTGTTTCCTTTAAAACCAGTGCTTCTTATAAAGTAAGACCCCATTTCAACAGTAACTGGCCTGACAGCATTTCTATCCCCGTCCTATAGGCTGTCTTTCCTTGTCCTCTCACTTGCCTTGGCCTTAACTATGACAGATCCCCTGAAGGCTTCAAACACTCATATTTTACTTAGTGTCATGTTTTCACAGCAGAGTTCTGCTGCAGTAAGTATGTGGGGACAGAGTGTCATGTTTTCACATGTGGGAATGTTTCTCAGATCAGATGTTCTGATAATACTGTTTACACACTGATAGAGCTTTCTAGGTAGTAAGTGGATAATAACAAATCTAAATCGATTACTGGATGGAGATGAAAAAAACTTAAGATTCCTCTATTTCACAATATGACTCGATCAGATTTTAGTATAATGGGAAATTCACTAACGCAGATCTTCTATTTTAGCCTGGTCGGTATGTGTTAGAGCTGAAATTATTGGTCTATTTTTAACAACTTTTTAACAATTAGTTGATGTGAATCTTTTTTTTTTCATTTAAATCTTTACTGACAAGAGGTTTGAAACATTAAAAAAACAAAAAACATCAAAAAACCAACAAAAATAAGTCCAGCTGATAAATTTATTTGCAGCTCTGTTCAAATGTTGCCGTGTTTAGTCATGTATAATGTCCATTTTTTCCCCATTTTTCTTCCAGTTGTGCTTCTTTTAGTCTCAATATGTGTCAGTTTTTTCATCAAGAAGATTTCTTCAACAATTTACAAGCCATCCGTCCTGCATCAGGGCCGCTACCACTTTCTTCGCTTGCTATTAATAGTATTGTGACAAACATTGGACTCATTGCACTGGCTTCCAGTTCATTGCAGAATTTTAAAATTTTGGTGCTCACTTATAGAGCCCTACATGGCTAGGCTCCACAGCGTATTACGGACGTTCTGCACCCCTACACCACAAACCGAGCTCTTAGATCCTCCACCCAGGGCTTTCTAAGTGTACCTCAAACACATTTTAAGATGCGGGGGAGATTTAAGATGCATTCCAGTTGGCAGCCCCTAAACTCTGGAATAGTCTCCCAATAAGGTTGAGTTCCTTGGATACTGTGGACTCTTTTAAAAAGCAGGTAAAACCCATCTGTTCAGACAGGCATTTGGGTAGTATATGGTATTCTATATTTTAATTTGTCTATTTTGTCTGTTCTCGTATATTTTATCTGGTTTTTATTTATTTTGACTGTATTTTGTTTTTATTTTCTTTGACTGTGAAGCACTGTGACTGGTGTCTGTGAAAGGTGCTGTATAAATAAACTTTGCTTGCTTGCTTGCTATTGTAACCAAATATCTGCCGTTTCCCGTCACACTTACTTCAGGGAATTTACAGAGATAAAGTTCCTGATAAGTCATGGGGACCTTTTTATCCTAGTATTTGTCGTAGCACTTTACGTACCATTTACCGAAACAGTTACTTTCTGACATTCTCAACAAATATGAGTGATCTTACATCTGTTTAACTGCTTAATCTCCATATGAAGCTCAATTTCCTGTTTCTCTTTTATATAATTAGTTGAGTACTCATTAATGGTCGATAATCAATTAATTGTTAAATTTTTTAAAAACAAAAATACCTGAAAATCATTAGTTTCTGCTTTTCAAATGTGAATATTTGCTGGTTTTCTTCATTTTTCCATGACAGTAAATTATGTAATAATTAATAATGTAATATGTTACAATTTTGGACTATCAAGCAATTTGTCGATGTCACTTTGAGCTTTAAGAACTTGTGATGGACATTTTTTCACTAATTTCTGATATGTAGACTGAACTATTAATCAGTGAATTGAGAAAATAATCAGCATAAATTAAAATAATCGTTAGTTTCAGTCCTTATACTGTAGGTATACTTTCAATGACTAAACCACTCTATCAACCTCAGTCTGTCTGAAACAACTTTGTTCTTTTGTATTCCTCAAATTCACATGACAAATGTTGTGATGGGGTAAATTGATAAGTGAGCTTCTGTCATTGGTCCAAACTGACTCAAGGAAGCTTTCAGCCACAGACGGGACATTGTTTAATGGTTCAAGTTTGAATGTTTTCTAGTTTCCCATTAATTTTTTCCTGCTTTCCTTTCATTCATGCATTCATTCAGCCATGGGAACAAGGAAGTTTTCTCTTGTCTGGGAATCCAGTTGGCTGTGAACTTCTTCCTGGAGAGAGGCCACACTCAAATCACTGTGTTTGTTCCCTCATGGAGGAAGGAGCAGCCAAGGCCAGATGTTCCCATTACAGGTATGAAAACAGGGATCCACTTTCTTTTAATGTCGCCTACTTCCTTCTTTGCTTGGTGCTGTTGATCACATGACATTGGCCTTGTTGTTAATCGCTGTGCGGTCTGATTATGCTCATTATCGCGATTCAAAAAGCAGATTTAGCCCATTTTCTTTATCACGTTTGAAATTACTGCTGATTAGTTGATTAATTGATCAAGAGCAAAGTGAAGTTAGGACATATTTCATGCAAAAATGTACTGGTTACAGCTTTGTAAAGGTGATAACTTGCTGCTTTTCTATGTTTAGACAGTTAAAGAAGGCATTAAAATATTCCAACTTGTGTTCTGGGTAGTGTTTAAGGACAAGCGCAGTGATCCATCACTATAATGGGCTGATAATTTATAGACTAAACGATAATGGAGAAACTTATAGGCAGCATAATCTATAATGAAAATAACTGTTAGTTAGCAGCCCTATTTGAAATGGTTTTCAGTTTGCATAGACTTAACAGACAGCCAACATTGAAAAAACGGTTTGCTCTGATGCAACTGCTGATTCTCAGACTGAACTGTATTACTCAAAATGGGAAATACCCCCCGCAGTTCTTTTTTCCAAATGCTAAGTAAATGAGCTTCATCTTTCATCTATGTAGCTATAATTCAAAAGCTACAAATGCAGGGTTTTTCCAGTGGTTTTTGATACCCAAAGATAACCATTTGAACTATCACTGTGGTGGCCTGCACTCTGCGCAGCCCTAACCAGATCGTGTTTGCTCTATGTAGATGAACAGATTGCTCAAGCAGATAAACTGTTTTGTTACTGGATGTACTTTTTAGAGCCCTTGTTTAATGTTTAACTAGGTTAAATCTGCCAGCTGGGAAAGACCCTCATTAAAATGTTACTGTAGCTTCCTGAATGAAATGATAATTATGTAAGGTGTGTGCGACATTTATTGCACCTACACTTGATTTACTTAACAATGACCTAATGTGACTTTATGTTTGGTGTACAGATCAGCACATCCTGCGAGATCTGGAAAAGAGGAAGATTCTGGTGTTCACACCTTCGCGTCGTGTCGCAGGGAAACGGGTGGTTTGTAATGACGACTGGTTCATTGTCCAGCTGGGCTACGAGTCTGACGGCATCATCGTGTCCAACGACATGTACCGCGACATTCAGGGAGAGAAGCCCGAGTGGAAGCGCTTCATCGAAGAGAGGCTGCTGATGTACTCCTTCGTCAATGACAAGTGAGTTCTGCCGTCTTGATACGGGGCTTCCCTGGCTGCTTTCATCCTGGAATGTAAAACAGATAAATCATCAAATGAGTCAGCAGGGAAGACGAAGTGTTAAGCTGTAAAGGAAAAAGTCAGTTCCACTTTCAGACTAATTGAATTTCACCCTGACGCAGGTTTATGCCTCCTGATGATCCTCTGGGTCGACATGGACCAACCCTGGAGAACTTCCTGCGGAAGTTTCCAAAGACTCAGAAAAAACAGCCATGTCCTTATGGTGAGAGAACACATTACTGGTCCTGCCTGGTATTTTTTCTCAATGGTATAAGACACAAATTACATGCTTTTATTATTTTTCTTAACAAACCATATTAATGTCTCTCTGAGGCTACGTAGGCACTGTGCTGCTTTCAGCTAAATGCAAATGTCAGAGTGATAAGATGCTGATGTTTAACAGGAATATGTTTACCATGTCCACCATCTTAGTTTAGCAAATTAGCAAGCTAATATTTGCTAATAAGCATTAAACACAAATTATTAGCTGAGGCTTATGGGATTGCCATTAGTTTTGTACAGAAATTCATGGTTCCCAGAGGTGGTTTTGAGTAGAAAACATCAGAATTGTGATTGTGAGCATGTTGACAAAAAGCACCACTGATATCATGTTTACATCATCAGCACTTCTAAATTCTTATGTTTTGTTCTTTATTCAGGAAAGAAATGCACCTACGGGATCAAATGTAAATTCCACCATCCTGAACGAGCCAAACAGTCCAATCGCTTGCTTGCTGATGTGCTTCGTGAGAACGCTAAGCACCCCTTGACTGCTCAGAATCAGTCTTCAGCTCGCATCAGTCCTGTACCGGGCCAGAGCCTCTTGCTGGTGGAGGATATGGCAAAGAAACTGACTCTGGGACCCGAGAGCGTCTCTTTGAAGAAAGATCATAAAAATGAAAATGTAGTTCATGTGAAGGTGAGTCACCGCCCCAGCAAGAGGGCCTCATCTAGAAAGGAGAAGAACAGCCTACACTCTTCTTCTGACCAGGGCTCTGTGCGGCATGGTGGCTCTCAGGAGCAGCTAGACTCAGGGTTGGGCTCCATAGACAGCCAGCCAAAGGAGGCCCCTTGGAGCCAGCAGCCCCACAGTGTACGGCAACAGTACTACCTACCTAGAAGCGCACCGTGCAGCTGCTGCTCACACGGGCCCCCTTCTCTGGGGACAGCACCAGCTTTCCAGCATCACAACCAGCATCACAGCATCAGGCCAGTGGGCAGCCGCAGCTACGGCCCGCCTCATTACGCCAGCTTCGGTGCATACCCAGTCAGCATGCCTGCTTACAGCCAGCCGGCAAATTACCAGCATAGCAGAAGCTACAGCTGCCAGCAGCAGCTGTACTGGTCCGATCCGTTTGGTGCTCATTCTCCAGCGGTTCGCAGCCTGCCGGGGGAGCACCCACCCAGCAGAGAGGAGAGAGAAGTTGTCCGGAAAAAGCTCCTGGCTATCTTCAGTGTCCAGTTGGTAGACATGGCCATGGACAGGTTTCCTCAGCTGATGGACCCGCAGATGTTGGCCGCTGAGATTCTCATGCTGCAGAGTCAGAACAGGATGAGATGAGTCCAGTGCCAGTCTGAAACACGTCTTTCAAGGGAAAGACTGCTATGATAAACATGAGTTTGTGTATTTTTGTATTGTGGTATCCACCTTGCTATAAACTGTATTTAATACTTTGGAACTGTTATATTATAAGTTGCCTCAGTGAACCAGATAAGAGGCAGTATGCAGTTGATACAAATTGTATCTTTATTTAAAATGTAACAGTAAAAAGTGGATTTTAATGACATTTAATGTGATTAAAAGGGTTAACACCCATAAAATATAATGTGTCATATTGGCACTGTCTACATTTATGAATTCAAATTCCAACTATTGCAAACGGTTGGGCAATAATTTACAGGTGTTCACCCTACAGTTGTGTCATGATGATATATGAACGATATAACCATAAATCTATGCAAAACATCTCTGAACTCCGCCCCTCTCTAACCCTGCCAGATGCTTGTCTATTCCTTTATCTCCTCAAAACTGGACAACTGCAATGCGCTCTTCACGGGGAAAATACCCAACATATAACACCAATTGTGTTTTCATTGCACTGGCTCCCTGTCTCCTTCAGGATTGACTACAAACTCCTGCTAGTCGTATACAAATCCATCAACGGACACGCGCCTCCCCACCTACAGGAACTAATCACACCACAAACCTCCACCCACACCCTCAGATCTGGCAGCAGCTTGGTCCTCTGGGCTTTGAGCTCCGCACCATGGAGCCTTCTGCTCTGCTGCACCACGCTTGTGGAACAGCCGTCTTGAGCATCTGAGGGCAGCACAGACCCTAGACTCTTATAAAAAAGGCCTAAAAACCTTTCTATTCAGGAAGGCCTTTTCATCTTCACTCTTATTACTATTTTCTTTATGTTCTCCTATTAACACTGTAGCACTTTGAGATTCACTATGAATGAAAAGTGTGGTACAAATTCAATTTATTATTATTATTGTTATTATTTATGTTAGGTTATTGTGATGAACAATTAATAAAGGCAATACTTATAGTAAATAATAATTAATCTCTCAGAGATGAGATTTGAAACTGAAAACTAGCTTTATGATGCTTTATATTCCCGGATTTGTTTATTTTTTATTTGTCAGCAGATGTTCTGTATCAATCAGAAGTTCTTAACATTATTATAATATTGACTTTGTCCATATTGCACAGCCCTACCAGTGCACTTACTTGCTGTGGATGCTTTACTGTTTGTAGAGTCCAATGTAATTTTTCTAAGACATAAATTACGAGAAATGACATGTTTTGTAACTGTTCAGCTTTTTGGGATCAGATCCAAGATTGTCATTAGACTTGCAGAGAACAGTTTCATAATAGGTTGTCAGTGTTTTAATTTATAGCCACTTTTATATTATTTACGTCAGAGCAAGTCGACTGATGGTGGATGGAGCATGTCAATACTGGATTATTTTTATTTCAATGTTGAGTAACTGATATAAATGTCACTATTACAGCATAAAATAAACATTTGTGATTGCCTGTCATGGAGAGTTACAACACATGATTGACTCTGATATATGTGTAGTTGAGGATCCATTCTCTACTTTTTCAAACACTTTGTACGTGTGTGTGTGTGTGTGTGTGTGTGTGTGTATGTGTGACTTGGGGGTCATTCTCAGTCTTGTCTGCACAAGTAAATTCTGCAGGATTTCCTTCAACAACTTCAACTTCCCAACGATATTATTTTTGAAAAACACACCCTTGCAGTAAGTTTCCATGCCAGAGGCTTGTTTCGCGTAAAGGGTGGGAACTAACGATCATTTTTAATATTGATTAATCTGCCAGTTATTTTTTCCATTAATTAATTAATTATTTTGGCTATAACGTGTCAGATCATAGTGAAAAATGCACATCACAATTCCCTGAAGCCTGAGGTTTGACCAACAATTCAAAATCCAAAGATATTCAATTTACAACGATATAAAAGAGAGAAAAGCTTCAAATCAGCCCAAATGAGAAGCTGGTACTTGGGAATGTTTGGCAAAAAGTAATCCATTTTTAAAAAATAATTATTGATTATTAACACATTATTTTATTGTTGATTGACTAATCAATCAGCTATTCATTGCAGCTCCATTTGTATCATTAAAACTAATTAAATTAATTAAATTAAAACTAAACTATTTACAATGAATTAAGGCCCAGTCTAATGTAGCCATGATGATGCAGATATTTTGGTAATTTAAGTGTTTCGTTCATAAAACATGTAGCATGTAGTAGGTGTATTAATAATTTTCAAATGAGGAAGAAAGGAACTTTGTTTTCCACACTGTTGAAAATTATCTTTGGTTTCACCACGCAGCGCCCAGAAAAACAACATAAAACAGGACAATTGACAATAAAATAAACAATAAAATATGTACAATAAAATAAAATGTACAATATACAATACTGGAGGAAGTATTCATTACTGCAATATATCTATTACAACTACAAGTCCTGCACTGGAAAGTGTCACATAAGTAAAAATAGGGAAATTAAAAATAATGCAGAAAAACGGCCTCTGTGAGTGTTTAACTATTGTATATTATATATATAAATTGATTCTTATTCCTGATGCACTAATGTGTTTGTAGCATTTTACTGTTTACAGGCAAGATGGACCAAATTTTAACACTTAAATATACTGTTTGGTAGTTATGTCTGTAACAGTGCATCACATTTTATAAGGTCATTATATGTTTTTTATGTAAAATATGAATTTGTAACTAGTGTCAGATAAATAAAGTGGAGTAAAAAGTTCAGTATTTCCCTCTGAAATGTAGAGTAGAAATATAAAGTGGAAGAACTCAAATAAAACACATGTATCTCAACATCTTCCATACAGTACTTGTGTAAATGTAGTGCTATTCTACCGCTGACTATATGCAAATCAGCTGAACAGTGTATATATGCAGTACTGTAGAGTACATGCAAATAGGTTGGGTTGCTCTTAAACATCTCTTCTATGCAGTCTGAAAACATACAGAGTCAATAGGTTCTCAGTGGTGTAGGTTAAAACAAACATTTTGAGCCGTCATAACCTGTCATTCAACACTCAACCACATTATTGCTTTTGCAGTAGAAATACATGGCCTATAAACCGCAGCTAAACCACGAGTCTCGTCTCCACAGATACAAAGAAGAAAATGTTCTGAGAAACCGGAGCAGCCTGAGTTCTCCTAATTAAATTAGGTCGATGTGTTATAGGAGGATGAGATTATCGAATTTTGAGTTGGTTACTGACTGACAGACAAAATGCTAATTTTATCTTTTTCATGGTTTTAATTTTCACACTATTTATTGTCCATTAACTCAGCTGCTGTTACCACATACTGAGTTTGCATGAATCAGGTGTTAAAGAGTAGTGTGGTCAGTGATTGCTTTATATATTGTACTGTTGCACAGTGGATATATTTAGCCACACAGGCAACAACCTGTTGGGGAAAAGAGAAAAAAAAACCCTCACACAGTGGGTCCAAAGAATTATGACTCATTCACGGAAACAGTTTTCCATTTATGTGCTGATCTTTCCTTGCTTATGGTGCACTAAATACACATTCAGCACAATCAAATACACACACACACACACACCTGACTGAAGTTGTGGAACAAGGAAATGTTTCAACATACTGTAGATACTGAGATAAAATAAAACATGACCGGTCCTCAAGTGACAAAGAGTCACACAGGAAATAAAGAAAGAAACAAATGAAAATACAGTAAAAGAGTAAATATTCTCTTTTAACATGATTAATGAAAATGTATGATTGTAAATTGGCAAGATGCATTAACATGCGTAAAAAAAAAAATAGCGCGCAATCCTATGAAGGTCAAGGACAAACAAGTTTAGAAATGAGTGATGACATGAAAAATGACGGTATACTACATTGTGATCAGTATCTTGTCTCTATGCAGCCTAAACTCTCCAGGAGGAAGGGTGTTAGCTGCCCTCTAGATGAGGCCCCTCTGCCTGAGTGGTGACTCGCCTTCACATGAGCTACAGTTCTCATTTTTTATCTTTTCTTCAAGAAGCCACTCTCGGGTTTCTTTGCCATTATCCTCCACCCAGCGAGATGGTGTGAGCTTTTGTAAGAAGGTGTAAAATAATCTATCAGTGAGGAAATGAGAGGTGTTTGTGAACTGCGTTGTTGTGAGTGTAAACATTGTTGTTTGAAAGACAACCAAGAGACATATATGACCTTTAGCTGTGTCCCAAATCCATGCTACACACTTATTGTATTGTATGTATGTAGTGTGTTCCCACTGGGAAAATGACAAAATTAAATAATGATAAAACCAAAAACAGTTGGTATGCACTCTCTTGATTATGTTCACTACTGCTTAATCCTACAAGATTACATGTTGCTGTTATATATACATATATACTCACCAAGCACTTTATTAGGAATACCTGTACAATCTAACGTAGCTCTGCCATAATTTCAATTTACTACTACTTATCCTGAAATTATATTGTCAGTTTCTCTTGTGAACTTGGTGTTCTACTCTTAAAATAGTCACTTGTGAGATTTCCACTTAAGAAAATGAATGATTACCGTTGTAAGAGCTGAAGTGTAAAAACTAATGGAGCTAAACAACAGACCTGCTGCAGTGTTACATGTCAGTTTTCGTAGGTAACTGAACCCATATGTCATCTCACACAATATTAAGATTATACCTGTAGATACCAAGACTTACAGAAAAACAAAGCAAACAGATGTTAAAAACCTATTTGACGTGTATTAGTAGACAACTGTGAAATCGAAACATAATAAGTTCACTGAAATGGAATAATCGATGTACAGAACTGACACATTTCCACACATTTCTAATCTGACCTTCGTGCAACATTTAGATGCATCAGATAAGATCTTTACCACTTTTTTTTTTCAGGCACTTGTGAAAACAGCAAGTCCCTCTCTGTTCTCATATCTTGAAGCTAATAATCCAAAAACTGAGAATAATAATCTGCAGTCTGTCACAATTAAAAACCTGTGCCAAGGCTGTGAAATTATATCTGGGCTCATAAACTTAGGCTAGACAAGACACACTGTTCTACTCACACATGTCTGAAATGCCATTTAGGGCATGACTCATGCTCTGTCTACATCTTAGCGTAATATGCAAATACAGAGGCCGGTGTTCATGAAAGGAGGACACACTTCACTGCAAGTGTGCACAAGTGAAGACATGACACGCTGTTCTTAGATTTCAGACAGGGTGAGGAGCACGAGACAGACAGGCAGAGTGAATGACAGGAGGGGATTAAACTGTATTTATTGTAATTACAATGCAAAATTATTAATGAAAGGCCTCCTCCCTTCCTGTTATACCTCAACAGTGTTGATAACTTGGACAGAAAGTTGACATCCATGGCCTATTTTCTACTTTACCATTGTAACATGTGTATCTCAAGCTGTGGCGTTGTTATATACTTGGTCCTGGTATTTTTATGTAGGTCAACAGGAGAGGAGCTTAGAGGGATCTTAGTTTTCAGTTTTCCTGCTTAAATGACAGACTCACAGTTTTTCAAGTCTGTCTTAAAACAATAGTGAGGAGCCCAAATGAACATTGAAACAGGTTTTTCTTGCTGTAATCGCTCCTCCTGTTTTTACTGATCATTAGAAGATCTCTTCATAATGCACTTACAAAGTCCTCCTTCTGTGCAAAAACGTAGTTAAAAGTTTATCTGAAGCTAATATGAAGCTTCACCTGTCCAAATGAGTCAAATCAAGTGGATATCTTTCAACATTACAGTCTTTTTAGCGCCAAAGTCCCTTTTTTTGTTACTATACTTCCACCGCAGCTCAACAGGGAAACAAATATCCACTTGACATGACTAACTCAGACTGCTGAAGCCTCATATAAGCTTCATTGTGGCCCCCCCATCACTTATATTGAAAGCACATTTGAAGGAGATCTTTTAACAGCCAGTATAACCAGGAGGAATTTGTGTTCATATGGGCATCTGACTGCTGTTTTAAGACAGACTTGAGACATAGTGAACTGTTGCAGTGACATTACTGTGTGCGTGGAAGCCTCAAATCGTTAAAGACATAACTTTTCATTACACCATAATTTTCAGTAGTTGTTACCTGATTGGACGGATTCGGTCTATCATTACACACAGACAAGACGTGTAATTAACTTGATTGTCGGTTCTTCACAGAGGTGAACTTCTTTGGTCCTCAGATACACCTGGGCCTCTTTGATGGGTCCATTTAAAGGGCCAGTTCACCCACAAATCTATTTCTCTCTTAGGTCTATATCAAGTCGTATCTCTCCATGTAGGCTCGATAGTTTTAGTTTTGTGCAAGGATACAAGGCCTTTATTTTCATGACATTGTGTTTCCTAGAGCTTGGTGATAAAGTCGCTTCAATGCAAGAAGGTATTTGAACTTTAAAAGAATTTAAAATGAAGGTTTTAAAAATATAACTCCTTCATAGCCTCATTTAATTGCAGAGGGGTGTAGACGCGTAGTCAAACATTTGAGATCGTACAGCTTTAGAAATGGTTGGGGTATGTTTTTATTTGCATTTAACTCGTGTTGAATCATTTCAAATTGCACCCATGTGAGGACAATGATGAACAATCAATCTCAGCTCATGCCATAAAACAGTGTAACTTGAATGAGCTAAATAGTAGTAACACGTTCATGAGCGTTCTCTACTTTATGCTAAATAATCGACGGTTTAAAGCCTTTCTGTTAACATTTTCTCGCTCGGTATTGCTATTAAATGCAATATAATGGTAATAAATGTCATTCAGTGGTTACTGATGGGGGGGCGGTTTCATCATAAACATAGAAGCCAAAGCAGATTATTACTGTAAGTGAGAACTTCAACATTGTGAAACTGTGCCCCCTCAGAAACACTGACTACTGAGTGTAATAAACCAGAGGTGGGAACTTCCTGTGTAACCAGTTCAAAAGGATCTGACCTGATCATGTTTGCTCCCCTCCAGCAAGAGGCTGATGTTTATCAAGACAAAAACCTCTCGCCACAAGAAAAGTTTCTTTCCGTCAGCAGCCGGTCTCATCAACAAGGCCCGGGACCCCCACTGACACGGACTCTATCCCATCCATGGACTTATATTTGCACATCTGTGATTTTTGATCTAATGTTGCGTGTTACATTAATGCAACTTATATTATTATTTTTATTAATTGCACACTGTATATACTGTTTACACTATTTACACATTCCTGGTCAATATTTTGTATATTTCATTTCATTCTCTTCAATTTAAAATTAAAAAACCTGTAGCAGCTCTTCTCGCTTTACGTATTTTTACTGTAAATGTCTTTCTTTCTTTTTTATATGCATATTATATACGTAATTTTGTGCACATTTTGACTGTTATGCACCACAACACCGAGGCAAATTTCTTGTATGTGCAAACCTACTTGGCAATAAACCTGTTTCTGATACTGATTGTGGTGCTCTAATGACCTTTGAAGGGAAAATCTCTTACTCATGTGCAGTTTCAGAAAACAGGGTCATCAGCCACACCTACAAACAGATATCCTGAATAAGAGAGTTGTTGCTTGAGAAAGTTACAGCAGCATGTTTGCAGACCTGAAGAGGTTTGACTCCCCCTGCTGGATGTAGAACAATCCTGCTGAAATACAGAAGAAGTGCAACTGTTCCTTTATACAGTGTTGATAAGGCACATACAGTATGTAGGGCTGCAACTAACAATTATTAAATTATCGATGAAAATCGATTCGAAAATTAATCTATTATTTGGTCTATGAAAAGTCAAAATGAAGTAAAAAACGTCCGTCACAACTTTCAAGAGCCCAAAGTATAGTAAGTCCTTAAATTGCTTGTTCTATCCAACCAAAAACCCCAAAACATTTAATTTACTATCATATGTGATAGAAAAAGAGCAAATATTAATAATTCAGAATCTAGAACCAGCAAATGTTTTGCAATTGATT
The DNA here is from genome assembly GCF_963924715.1 of Thunnus thynnus. Taxonomy (NCBI): domain Eukaryota; kingdom Metazoa; phylum Chordata; class Actinopteri; order Scombriformes; family Scombridae; genus Thunnus; species Thunnus thynnus. The sequence continues at coordinate 9,884,194 of NC_089531.1, read as the reverse complement.
GATCAATTGTCAAAATAATTGCAGATTAATTATCTTTTGATCGATAAATTGATTAATTGACTAATCGTTGCTGCTCTACACATATGTACAGTGAAGATAGTAGTTGTGGGAACTACACTGTAAAACAGAGTTATTATTAACACTACATAGACAAGTATTGAGATAATTCTCCTTTATGCTCATTTTGTTATTCTGAACTAATTTATTTTTCTGAATACATGGTTTCATTTTTATCTGCTTTTGTTTTTATATTTGTTTATCGGTACATATTAATAAGACAACAGTTGATGATTCCTGCTTGAGTGTGTATGTTTTAGTGGACAACTTTGACCTCATTTGAGAGGTTAATAACAATATCTGGCTTAAGAGTTTAATTATCAGGATGACAATGAGTCATAGCACTATTTTGACCAAATTCTATATTCACAAATCAAAATTGTTAAGCAAAAAGCCAAACTTTTCAGAGCTGATATCAAACGATACATTTCTTCTATACTTGAAAGTACTATTTCATTGTCTTTTATTACAACCTTTAGTCCCCCTGGCGTGTTTGTAGACACAAGATGTATATACAAGGAGCTGTAAACTTGTTGTATACTGTATCAGTGAAGCTGTTTTCAGTGGCGTAGCGAGGCAATTTTTCAATGGGGTGGCACAGAAATCACTAGCCTATTATATGAAGATTAAAATGCATCTAACTAGAAAATACAGTGAATCCAACATTTTTTCTTATTCCTGCAGGTAAAGTAACAAAGAAACTTACACTATAGGTACGAAGTACAAGCTTAGTTTTTATTCTGGGTAATTTCATGTAATTATTGTACTTTCTATCATGGTATTTTTGAGATTTATGAATTATTTAGTACTGTACAGTGCAGCATCGTGTGTCCACGGCAAATTTCCTTCTGGGACAATAAAGTCTTATCTTACTATTAATACTAGTACTTCTAATATCAACAGTAGTAATATTAGAGGTGGAAAAGGAGATCATGATGATAAGATAAGATATTCCAGCACTAAAAGTAAAACTGTAAAAAGGGTGACATCTTAAATAAACTACATTACCCACAAGTCAAGTGGGTCATGCGCAGGCGCAGTGAGTCAGTTTCATGACGCTGATTTTGTTGTCTTAACCCAGTTACTGTACTGCCTTGTCTCATCTGTGACAGCAAGCAGATACATGCAGCAGTTATGTAGCTCATATAAGAAGGACTTTACCCCGTTGTGACCGGCTAACGTTGGCTGATGTTACGGTCCTCTTCGGGCTCCTTCAGGACCGTTTGTGAAACTGCCGCACGTCCGTTAGTCAACCAGACAGCTAACTCAGCTAGCCACACGCTAGCAAACAAGCTGGTGTGAGTTTGCGATGTGCCGCTGTTTGTTTTTCTGTCCCTCTCGTCTCGGATAGCTTCCTAACCGAGCTACATCTTGTGTATGGTGTTAAGCAGAAAAACACACCGCTATCACCACCTGAGGCTGCTGTAGTTGTCGTTGTCGTTGCTGTCAAGATGTGGCAAAGTGTCGGACTCACACTGCTGGTCATTGTGGCCACACTTGTCTGTGCGCTGCTCTTCATGCTGTTCGGTGAGTTTCAAACACAATAACCTTGATGAGTGACTTACATGACTCTGTATCACCATTGTCCTCGGACTGGGGTGTAGTAAAGCCGGGGTCACTTTTTATTTGCATGCTAATAAGAGACTGCGACACAGTAAATTAGCTTAATGATTCTGTTTAAACATCATTAAAGGCACAGTTTTCCTTCAAAAATGTCAAACTTTTCCTTGTAAAGCTACCTTAAATGACAGGTCAGAGTGTATTGAATGTCTTTGACAGGCAAGTTTCGATTTCAGTAAAGAGTTTCTATTTTTATCATGTGCTGGGGAGCAGTCAGACCATAACCATGTCAGCTTCTTCCCCCTCCTTCCCCTCTGCATGTTCTAACTGATGTGAGCTTTAAACCCCGCTAGAAATAAACACGTTTCTGTGTCAATCCGACGTTTGTTTATGTTAGATTTTGTCTGTGTACATCAAGTTCATTTTGTAATCTCAGTCCAGCCTGAGACAGACAAGACTGCAGGTGGATGTTCGCTTGAAAATGAAATGATATCAGAATGAGTCATCTTTACTGGCCAAGTGTGTTTACGCATACCAGAGAGTTTGACTCTGGTTTAGTGGTTCTCAGTGTACTTACACAGAATAACAACACAACATTCTTCAGAGGTACATGTGAGGAATATCTATATATAGGTGAAACAGTTTCTGTGAACTGTAAACAGGATACAGGTAGTGCAAAGATGTGAAAAGTGTTGGGATAAATATTAAATGGTAAAAAAAAAGAAAAAAAAAAGTGACATGTTACTAGGGCTGGGTGATATGGACAAAATCAGATATCATGACATTTTTGATCAAATACCTCAATACTGATATTGTGACAATATTGTAGTCTGTTGTAGACTGTTGGTGGTTTCTAAGGGTGCAACGGATTGCAAAACTCGCGGTTCAGATCATATCATGGTTTCGGATTATTTTTCAGATCAGCAAAAAAAAAAAGGGTGACAAATATAACTTTGCTTTCCATATATTCTGTAAAACATGTAAAGCAAGGAACTTTTTGCCATGGTCTTAAATGAAAACAACATTTAAGATGTCCAATGTTAAAATATATAGAATATTCAATACTCAATCGTTAAATTAAAATGCATTATGAGGCATGATACCTTCCTCCTTTTAAACATGGTAGTGAATGAAACAATTGCCTTTGTCCACATCATCAAAACTTGATGATAACTTACAAACATGAACAATCAACTATGTTCCATTACACCACTGGTGCTTTCACAACATATTTACACGATGAGATTTTTGATGAATAATCATCAGTAATGTGGATATAGTGACTAAGTGGGTAAAAGTAAATAATGTAACAGCTAGAACAGTCTGGTAAGTTCAGAAAATGACATCACTTTACTGTAATGCAGCCTTTAAAACCAGGAAAAGACAAAACTTATGCCTTATCACGATACTACAATACCCCTAGATGTTACTTTATATACATATAGTAGGTGGTTATGTACAGTATATACAGCCTGTGCAAACATACAGTAATTAATGAAATGTATTGCACATTTTGTGCGTATACACTATATGTATTATAAGTACGATGGTTATTATAGTGTTACAGCGTTATTGCACAGTGCCTCAGTTAACTGTTTATAAGTGTGACGGCGAGGGTGAAGAAACTGTTCCTGTGTCTGGTGGTTTTGGTGTACACTGTTTGGGACAGCTCATTTATTTATTTATTTATTTATTGAGCAGTGGTGTTCACTCCTCGTCCAAGTGAGCCCTAGCAGCGCTATTTTCCATCGTTTTACTTCTGACAGATCTTTGAAAAACTTACCACTGTCAAAGTTGCAACTCTGTTTGGTATCCAGGGGCCTGTTTCACCAAATTCGCAAGATGCGAGTTTTGACTTGCAAGATGAGATCATTTCCTCTCATGTTGATTTTGACTTGTCTAACTAATAAAAAAAAAACAAATAACAAACTCTATACTTGCAACACATGCATGAGCATGCATGAGGATTGTAGACCTCATAAATCTATCTGAAATTTAAGAGCGACAGATGTTTGTGAAATGGGGAAATTGCAACATTTGTGATCTGCGTGTAAGCAGTGCTCGCAGATCGCTTTAGTAAAACGGGCCCAAAGTATCTTTAAGAGACGTATTTTGTTTTGAATGACACAAGAAAGATGCAAAATACGCTTTTAGGAATAAAAATATAAAGTAATAGAAATTAACACATATTGCGTATAGTAATACTTTTCCATTTTAAGTACAAATTGAGCAAGGACGTCATATGAGGCTACCATGTTTGTTTGGCTTGGGAAAAGGGGTTAAAAATCGTTTTTATTGTGCAGTGGATGGAACATCTTTTCATCCAGACGAAAAGAGTCTTTGAGGATTCTGGGAATCATTTCAGAACAGCGTCAAATGTTTTTAAACGGCCTTCTGGGTTTTCAAAGATTTGTGTGTATTTATTTTTCATAAAAACAGATGTTTACCTCTGTGATTCAAATGGAATACTTTCTCTTTTTTAAGAGTGTTTTTTTCTCCTCTTCTTTACTCCTCAGGTTGGTATGTAGTCTGGCAGCTCTTCTTGTCCAAGTTCAAGTTCCTGCGCGAGCTTGTCGGAGACGCTACCACACCGCAGGCTGAAACTCAACCGTCCGAAACCAAGAGCGAGCGCGCACCTAATGCACCAACACGAAATCGGCCCCGGACTGCACGCCAAAGAGTTGCCTTTCCAGAGAGCACTTCATAGATCATCCAGGCACTTTTTCCTCCCACTGGCCCTGCGATCTACACTACACAAGGAGCTCGCGGACACTCGGTAGTCACAGTCAGCCCTTCTTCTCTTCTTTTATCTAACCGGGCAGATCTCCTGGTTTCAAAGGGAAAAGCCATTTACAGTACTGTCCATTTCTGAAAACCACCTGTTCATATGTTTAATAATGTACAGTCGTATGTATGGAGCACTGACTCATGGTCCTGCAATAGTGACGGCCAGCTTTCACGAGTGGCCGAGCTGCTTCCTGCCACCTGTGTGGAGAATGAAGATGCTCCATCACGCGAAGAGAAACAACGTGTTAATTCTCTTTATGTACATGTTCTGTATTTTTAGCAAAGTAGGCAGATAACTGTTAAAAACTATAAGCTCGTCTACATCATTTCAACAAGAACAACTGAAGATAAACGCAAAACTGAAACAGTTATGTGTACAACTGACAACTTTTATTATCTTTAAAACATAACAAAGTGCAATGAAAGGAATGTTTATGCTGTCATTTAGTTATTTCTTGCACAGTATATGTATTATGGAAACTGTCTCACCCAGTAGATAATGCCCAAAGCTTCGTAAAAGGAAGATGACGAATGACAGGAACTCATTCCAGTTGTGTACAATGTGACACTTTTCTTGCAACTTCTCCTTCGACCTTTTTTATAGACTTATACTTGAAGAGTCAGGAGAACGTTTCAAGGAAACGACTGTTGTTAGCTCTCTGGTGTTCAGAAGCTGCTACACACATCGTTAGCTGACGTCCTGGAGCAACGAAACGAGGCTCCCCTGCTGCAGAAGACTTGCCCGAGAGGTGTCTGAACCCCCCCCCCCTCCCCGTGCCTCTGTCTGTACCAGTGCCTGTCTAGATGGCATCCACTGTTTGTTAAACGGCCTCTTATCCTTTTTATAAAGCCGGCGGTAGTTTGAATTCCATTACAAATCAAAGCTGACCAGAGTCTAGTCAATGTTTATGTAATACAGTCTCCCTCCAGGTTAAACTTATGTAACTCTCGCACCTTTTTATCAGCAGTGATTTTTTTTTTTTTTTCTTCAGTGGAGCTGTAGCTTCAAATAAATAATGCCATAAATATGTTGAGCCCTGTCCTGTTTGCCTCAAGTGGAAAAGTTGCTGTTATTGGGGGGGAAAAAAAGATGTAACTGTACATGTCATTCTTTTTTTATATTAGCTATAAATTCCCTGTAAAATAAAGACACAAAATGCATCATAAATTGCTTCTTTCTACACATACAAATGGAAAGAACCATGTATTAGCCACTTGGAAAATAATTTTCATGATGATGATTTATGTTCATAAATTCTTTCCAGGTGGTGCGTAACAGTAAGTACAAAAAATAAATCATTCTCAGTTCTTTTATTATTATTTTTTAAGAGCAATTTTTATTGGTTTTGTGTGCGTACAAGAGCTTCTGCAAACATACTCAAATGCAGATGTAAAACAATGAAGTAATCACACAACAGTGGTGCATTAAACCATTTAGGTATTACATAAGTTTCCTGTCCCTCCCACATGAAGCCCACCGACTGGCTCAACAGCTATCCACTAAATATCCAAGCGATTCCATTAGTGTTCATCTATAAAGGACCAAAAGAGACCTCAAAGATGTAGTTCATAGTACCACAAATATGACATAAATACACTGTAATGGTTACAATAATAATGGTACAAAAGCATCCTAAACTAGAAAGACAGAGGAGGATGGTTAAATAAATCACAAAAAGGAAAGTTATCTTTGTGGTCTTCCACATTTAAGGGGTGTATGTGGGTTCTTACTGTACAGTAAAAAGGGGATCCAGATCCTCATAACTCCTTTTGAGCATTTATTTCTCAAATTTCAAGAAGCACAGTGTCTCTAATCCATCTTGTGAAGCTAGGTGGAGACTGTTGCTTCCAGCACACGAGAATAATCCTTCCAGTTATTAATGAACAATATCTAGACAACAAATAGTCTTCCTCAGGTGAAGGTGAAGGTAAGAACACACCTATATGAAGTAGATGAGCTGTGATGACACATGTTTACTGGAAGTGAATCCCCTTATCCCTCCTAGTAACGAAAAGATTGGTCATACTGTCCTCACATGTATCAATTACCTAATTCACAGATGATGAGTTCTGTGTAATCCATGTGGAACGAATGAACCAACGTCTTTGGACACGTTTCACCAACCAGACTTGTTGCACAAACCTGGTGTTTTTTTAGATGACCACAGACGTTCTTGTTTGTGTCATCTTGAACAACTCAAAGTATTCCAAATATCTGGATTTGTTAAGATCCCCACTGGTGTTGTTTGGACCCCTTTTAGAGTTTGAACACATGGTGGCAGTATAGCGCCGGTAGAAAACAGCTCAAATGAAAACGCTTCTCAGTTTAAACAGCACAGCACATGTGGGTCTCACTTTGGTCTGTTATCTAAATATAAAGTAGGAGGAGGAAGTGTCTGTATTAGATTTTGACAAGTGATGATCTTCAGGTCTGTAGACGAAACAAGGACGGTGTTCTAATATATAAAAATCGTGCTTCAAATTTGGTTTATTTGTCCAGTTTCCATCGGAGAAGGGTTCATGAAGTTTCTCTGATAGTCTGGAACAAGCTATGCAGCTGTTTTGTATTGTTTGTAAGGATTTCTGTGACAAAAACAGATGCTAAAACAATAAAAATACTAAAAATAAAACAGAAAAAAGCACAGAAACACATGCCCTGATTCCTCCGCCAGCATGTCAGTACTCTTATTTCAAATTGCTGCCATTAACTATACAGGTCTCTATGCAGCAAATTGGTCCTCAAGGGTCATTAGCTTATTCCTGAACTGCTCATACTTAATGTGGTGCAATGATGCAATGATTACCAGTGCAAACATGCAGAGTTACACTCTTTTAATACAGATTTATTTATTGAGTTGGAAAGTTTGAGAAACAGAAATGTTAAGCAAGAACTTAAATACCCTACTGACACTGTTAAAGTTCAAATGTATTGAATTTCCCCACTGTGTGTGTGGTTTTAGACCCGTTTCTGTGTCAGTCAGCTCTTTTTAAACTCAAATTAGCATTTCACTCACAACTGCAGCGTAAAACTATGAGAGAACCGAAAAGAACACAGTCAAAGCTAATTAAATACACAGAAGAAATAGGTCTACAATATTTAAAGTATAGTAACTGATACATTTGTGGTATGACTCAAATGTTGAGAATCCATTCCTCCAGAATGTCCTTCCTCTAATGGAAACAGATGCAGAAAATTAAGAAACCACCCTTACTGTAAATTGACTTTGAGGCTAACCTTCACTTGTAGTTTTATTCATACTAATGATCCTTCAGATCTGGCAGAGTACATTTCTGCCTGCAGCTGGGGCCTTTTTCAGCAAACGAGGCCCTGCTGAGCTCAGACAAGCTGTAATTTCAGAGCCTGCAAATACTTTACAGGAAATGATTGTGGTAAGCCAAGGAAATGACATAGACTCTCCAGCGCTCTTCTAACTCTGTATATCTCCAGCGAGAGCCAAGCGTCGCTCTTTGCTCTTGTTGTTGGCTAAAGGTATTGCACGTTGCCTCTCTGATGACCTTTGGGTGTTTGTTCACTCGACAGACAGGTGAGCAGCTGACTTTTTGATTGCTGCTGTTCGTGTATATCACTTCAAGTTTCCATCTCAGCAGTCCAACACCTGTTTGCTGTTTCTCAGCTCGACTAGACAGTGTCTCATCGGGGAGCGTGCGGGAGACAACTGCTTCAGGGGATTGGGGCAAAATGCAGCTTCAGCTCACAGTCTCTGCAGCACCTTGCGTAGTTGTGTAATTGTGGTAGACCAGAGACAACCATTTATGAGATGTTTGGCACGCTGCCCCTAGTGACAGACGTACACAGAAGCTTCTGCTGCTGTTGAGTCCAGGACTGTGGGTTCTGGCCCAAGTATCAGAGCTGCCAGGACTAAAATAGCTCATTGATTCACCAAGCCCTGTCAAGCTCAGTCTGAAGCGTTAACATTAGCCAAGCTGTTACTCTCTCTTGTTTAGAGCCACAAGGTGTCCTGAGATCTCATTATTACTGCCCCACAAAGACAAAAAGATAGCTAAACAATGAGATATATCAAGTGAAAGCTAGTTGTTGAGATAGTTACAGCTAGCCTTACAGTAGCTAAAGCTAAAGCTACATTTATTAATAGATTTTTCCCTAGCTGTTGTCTGTAAATCCATTTTGATGAGACAACATCTTGGTAATTCAGTTAGTTATTCCACATAACATTCTGCTAAGCTTTTGACTCTAGTGGAATTCATGCAATGTAGTGTGGTTAATTGGCTACCATTAAATTGTAAATTAATTATTTTGATTTTAATACAGATATTGACAGTTAAAGCAAAGCAAAGAGATACATATAGAGAGATATATAAGTGAAAGGTAGCTGTTGAGTAAGCCATGGCTAGCCTTAGTAGCTAAAGCTAAAACTAAATTTACTAATTGGTTGTTCTCTATTTGGATTTGATTGAGTTTGATAAGACACTGCGTAACCATGGTTACATAAAAAGCCTGCAAAGATATTTTAATTGCAAATGTAACTGCTTAGTCACGCTTTACATGATCTCTTTTATTTATGTTTTAGTCACTGAAACAGTGCCATGGGGTCACTCAAATCACTACTAAACACAAGAGATTTTAAAGATTATTTGAGTACATGTGGTAATTTAATTAGTTATTCCACATAACATGAGGCAGTAACTAAGTCAAATCATTATGGCGGGAAAAAACAAAAGCTAACTCCTGCTAAGCTAACTAGCTTAACAGTCACCTTTTGACTCCAGTGGAATTCATGCAAATAGCGTGGTTAACTGGCTACCATTAAGTCACACATTTTGTATTTTGTACACTTGTATTAAGTTGTAAATTAGCCTAATAAATTACTTTAATCAAAATAAAGCCTGTTTTCTTTGACTTTATTAACAAACTAGTTAAAGTAAGACAACTGAAAGGACACATTTTATTAGTAGATGCTGTATTTTCCCTTGTGAATTATATCCAAACGTAGAATATAATACATCTTTTAGCCATAGCATGCCCTTACAGATGAAAATGTCAAAGTCCCCAGGTGATAATTTTGAATGATTTTGGTAATTCCCTGACATTTTACCTAGCGCCTAGACCAGTGTAATATATCTACATTTACTAGATAAACTGGGACAAAATCTTGTTCCGACATTCATGGTTCTTAGAAGATATTTGACTTTTCCTTTCTTCTGAAATGTCTTGATAACTATTAGATGGATAGCCATGAAATTTAATAGCCTACACACAATCATGTTCCCCTGATGAACTGTAACAACTGTAGTGATCCCTCAATCTACAAGCACCATCATCAGGTCATAACTTTAATTTGTCCAATTCGGTTTATGACCAAAAAGCTGCAAAGCTCTATCCCATAAGCTTCAACTATACTTTGTGTTTTGTGCTAATTAGCAAACGCTAGCATGTTACACAGTTTGCCAACCAGCCTGAAAACTTAAACCAATTTTCTCTCAATTTCACTGTGTCTGTCATTGCTGCGCTCTTCCTTTGTAGGGCCGATTAGCAGAGAATAAGACAGACTTTTAAGATGGATCTGACAACTCCTGATTTACCGTGTCTGTCGGCAACTTGGGTTAAATGGGAACCCTTTTAAAAAGTCATTGCATTGCAAATTCCTTTCTTTCTGATCTCCCCAGAGAGCACAAAGTGGAATGCAGTGGATAATAAAAACAGTTAGATTGCTTTTAAGTGCCAGCCAGTGTGAGCCTGAAAGATTTTTAATGAGATTTTGTGATTGGGAGCTGAAGAGAGAGAGAGAGAGAGAGAGAGAGAGAGGCACAATCTCACTGTGGTCATGAGTTTCTCTTCATCACACAGTCCCATCTATCTATCTATAGAGCAGCTTCTCCACAGGGAGACACTACATTTCACTCAGATTATAATGAAAGAAAGAAAAGAGGGGCAGGTGAAGATAAGGAAAGAAGGAGAGAAAACACAAAGGGGCTGCTTTTAGCTGCTTTTAGTTGTACACACCCAAAACATACAAGTTCCCAAGAGGCTCCTGCAGAAGACGCCCCGTCACTCTTTACATTTTATCAATTCACTACACTTGAACCAGAGAAAATGTGCTGCAGCTGATAGGGTCACTCTGAAAAACCACGTTTCTCACGGTCCAGAGGACATGTGTAGCGGTGTCTCATCCTCCGCTTGCCCCTCATTATTCTCCATGTGTCATATCTAATGTTCTACACGCAAAGTGAAGAATTATTTGGCAGAGGCACCTCAGAAATCCTTTCAGTCCCATCTTTAACGGACCCCTTTTTAAGATTAGAAGGTACAAATAACTCTGATCAGATATGACTTGAAATCAAAAATATCCTGGAGGAGTTCACGAGGATTTGATTGAGTTTGACAAGACATTGGGTAACCATGGTTACGTAAAAAGCCTGCAAAGATATTTTAATTGCAAATGTAACTGCTTAGTCACGCTTTACATGATCTTCTTTTATTTATGTTTTAGTCACTGAAACGGTGCCATCAGGTCACTCAAATTGCTACTAAGCAAAAAAAAGATTTATATTTGAGCACGCAAGTCGATTCTTGAGCTTGTAAATAGTAGTTTGACAAAAATAAATAAATAAATAAAAAAAATCTTAACTTAAGGTTTTAGCTATTTTTTTTCCTGGAGCTCCAAACGCCACCCACTTAGGAAGACTGTGAAATGTGATTGAAAGCTCAAGAAAAAAGTTCCATCTGGAAGTCCGAGGAAAAGTTACATCAGGACATTACAGTAGCAAAGAAATCGTAACTCAAGGTCCACTGAACAGCTTTTATATTCCTGGAGTTTGACATGACCGCTGTACAAACTCTATTAGGTGATGAAGACAGTGAGATGTGGCTGAAAGCTCCGGTAAAAAAAGATTTATGTTAATTGTTAAAAGTTCATTCTTGACCTTGGAAATAGTAATGTGACAAAAATAATTCTTAACTCAAGGTCCACTTTTTTAGCTTCTTTTGCCTCCACTTAGGAGGATGATGTGAGATGTGGTTGAAAGCTCTGGAAAAAATAGATGTATAGGACTTTTATTTAAGCGTCAGAGTTCACTTCTTTTTGAAGAATAGTAGTTAAACACACACACAGAAAAAGGTAACTTTAAATCCACTTGATAGAGCTTTCTCATAGTCTTCATCAGTTTAAATGTGGAGTTATTTTGGGTTTCAGTGTCCTTTAATTGCCAAAACATTGTTTCAAACATGTTACCTTAATATGAAGAATAATATTGGCATGAAACTGATCGATATTTGCACAAAGTAACGTCTATTCTATTAAATGTTTTTCTGCAACTTAATTGTCTCCTCACTTTAATTCTGAATATTTTTGTCTCTGTACACTTCGTAGTTACTGTGGTGTACATAGTAGGAGCATAAGTAGTGGTTGTTTTTTCGTGCTTCATCTTGTGTGTGGTAAATTTTATGGTATTTTTTTGAGGTTGCTTATCTACACTGTGCATCTGTTCTTGTACTTCTGCAGCTGTGACATTTTAAGTTTCCATTGTGGGATCAGTAAAGTTCATCTTATCTTAAATAAGGTTAGCCTTTTTAAAACTTCTACAAAAAATAAAGACTGTTAGAAATAAACTGATCAATTTTGTTAGAGACCAAATTCAATTAAATATACACTAGTCCCAATCAAGCTCTCCTATGTTAATCTAGACAGTCGGTGTCAATATTTTTGACTAACAGGAAGATGTTGTTGTTGTTGTTGAATGTTTTCAATGTTTCAGCGCTGTGAGAACCACCAACTGAGTCTCAAAGGTGGATTTACTAAAACCTGCAAATTAAACAGATCTGCATGACTAGATGCCACGAAAAGTAACATTCTGCTCTCTCTTTGTGCTCCCCTGGAAATATTTCATTTTCTATAACAAATCTGTTATGTCAGAGAAATTAAAAGACACAGTCACATGATTAAGAACAACCCTTTACTTTGTCTGTGGTGAGAATCCACACATATTGACATTTACGAGGAACATTTACAAGATTTACTGTCACACACCCAGCAGTAAAACATATAGACGATATTCTACAGGTGAAAATGAAACAATCTCATAAGGTGCTTCATAATATGCAACAGGAATGTTATGAAAAATGTCCACATGATCCTACAAAGACACCGATACTGCATCTACATTTATATTCATACCATAATATAAAACTATCTACACAAAAATAGAGCAAATATTTACAGAACAGAGACTATTTACAACATTCAAAACAGGCTTAAAGACGGAGAGCAATATACATATACATATACATATATATATGTATATATATATATATAAACTGTAAATATATATATTTATGCTAGATTAATGTACACATGGTGTCTGTGGTGAAATGTACAGGAGCAACATGGCTGGAAATCACAAATTAGCCATTTGAAGCAACTGTTCTTTGAACTGCTGTGAGTGGTGCGAGAGATCAGTGACTCTGTCCACCATCTCCTGGATGGCAGCTGTGTTTGGGTAGTTCAGGGCGGCCATCTTGGTCGCTGCCACCACCGTCTTTAACAAGTCACACAACACGTTACTGGAGTTCATCACCCTGTTGGCCACCTCGGGAGCCGAGGCTTGCCTGGACAGAGTGTCTCCGATGAAGACCAGTTTGTGGGCGCTGAGGATAACGAACTTGCTGTGCGCCACAAAGATGCGGGGAGGCTGCCCGGCGCTGACGCAGCTGAAGAAGGCGTCCACGGCGCTGAGGAGCGTGACAAAGTGTTGCTCACACTGCTCGGAGTAGAAGCCGAGCAGCTGGCGGTCCCGTGCGCACACATGAGTGGAGGGCGACAGGGCGGACGAGGAGTCCGACGGGGAGGCCGAGGTTCTACCTGAGTGTTGGTGTGACATCCACTGTGAGATGTCGTTCTCCACGGGTTTGATCACTTCCTGTTCCAGCTTCTTGAACTGATTGATCTGTGAAGGGTGACAGGATGTAGGTTATTTTCCGACCTTGCTTATTAGCATGTGCTGTGTCTTTTTGATTTTACAGAGATAAATCGTAGGAAGTCATGCTCTAAAAAAAACGCAGCTAATATTAAAATTCTGCCCTTTTGCTGGATCACAGACAAAAATAGAAATACATTTCAAACAATAAAAACAGGAAGTGTTCTGGGCAGTTACACGACCAAAAAGGTTTATCTCTCATTTTAGTTATTGGGTAAAACTCTTCTATAAGCCCTCCTAGTTAGCATTTATAAGCATACATTTAATTAACATTTAATAAATGATTTATAACACACTACAATGTAGTTGTAAGCAGATATAAGTGTTTATTAATGTATTTTTTACCAACTATAGCTGTGAAGACCCATAACCAGTATATTAACAGTTGTAATACTCTAAAATAATCTTCACAGGAGAAGTTATAATTGTGAAGAAAATCCTTAATAATATCTTAATAAAAGTCCTTATTTCTGCTAAAACTATTTGTTAAATGTCTATATAGGCTACTGTTTAAAATAGAGGAAGTTAAAGTAAAGGATTAACTTTATTTGCTATGTGTAAGAGTCTTTGCACCCAGCCAGTCAGCAGCTGTGTGTGTTTAATGATATGTTAAATGAATATATGAATATATGTGACTGATAACAGAGATAGAAGAGCCACCCTCATCACTGTAGAAAGAAACAAAGAGAAAGCCTCACCTGTTCCTGGCCGAGCTGGTTTTGACTCTGCTTGATAATGTTTTCTTTGTCCAACAGCTCCTTCTGCTGACGTTCGAAGTCATCTTTGCCCTGTCGAGGAAGACAAGGAAGTGAGAAAAGGCATTCAAATATAGAATGAGATCTACTCTCTATGGTGTAAAGTTGGTGGGAATAAAGCAAATAAAGGAAACGTGAAATACTGAAAAACAGACGGGCTTCACTAATCTTACCTGTAGATGTACGTAATCGTAGTCCTCCATCCAGCTTTTTACACACTTCTCACTGTTCATATTGTCTTTGTCTTGGCTGGAGGGCACGGGGAAGGGCTTGGTCTGGCCCCCGTAGTTATCATTGTCTGAGGAGGGGGAGGTGAGCGGGTGGATCATGTTCTCATCAGGTGTGCTCCCGATAGAGAAAGACCCGTCCATGTGCGTCCGCCTGAACAGTAGCTCAGCGCTGCTGCCTATCGTGGAGGCCAGCTGCTTGGCGTCGTCCGGTACAGTCCTGGAGACCATGACGAAACGGTCCAGGTCGTCGCTCTTGTTGTGGTGCTTGGCGGCGGCGGAGGCGGCCAGAGTGTTCAGAGCCCAGTTGCAGTTCTCCAGGACTTGGTAGATCTGCAGAAGGATCTGCTGCGAGTCCTCCAGGCGTCCAAGCTGCCTTCTCAGCTTGCTGTGCAGGCTGGAGTCTGATAGCGCTGTAGCGTTTGCTGCAGCCCCTCTACCAAACACAATGAAGTCCCCCAGAGCCGCCCGGACCCTGTCTAGCACTGTGCGCACGTCGTTAGCATGGCGCTCCATGAAGGGAAAAGTCCTCCAGTGAGGGGATGCCGCCATGGAGTGTAAAGCCCCGACTGAGGCCTCCACAGCCTGCTGCAGACGGTACAACCTCTGCACGGCAGCGTCCAAATCCAGAGCCAGACGGCCCTCAGAGCTGGAGCCCGTGGAGGACGAGGAGGTGGACATGCTGCTGCGCGTGCTGCCGGTGCTGGAGAATGACAGACGGTTCACGCCGTCTGTCACGTCTCCGACTGTGCGAGCATCCTGAGCAGGGATGTCGTAAACTCCTTTGCTTCCGTCTCTGTCAGCGGGCGAGGTTCTGTGCTGGGAGGGCTGCATGCCCCGGGGGATGTCGTATACGTCACTGTGACTCTGAGACCCTGCTCCTGAGTGAAGGGCGGGTGGAGGTACGTCATAAATGCCTTCATTGCCGTTGGTGTTTGGGTGTTGGTGATGGGCAACAGGCTCCACGCTGGGGGGGAAATCATAATGCGACTGGGGGCTCTGTGTGGGTTTGGTGAGGACGGGCGGCGGTACGTCATAGATACCCTCCTGTTTGTGCTTGAGAGGCTGCGGGAAATCGTAGTTTCCCTCCTGGAGGGCGGGGTTGGTCCTGCAGGGAGGCACCGAGTAGACCTGTGGGCGAGGACAATCATTAGTTTTACAAGCAGCTCAAATTCACAGCAGCATTAAGTCAGCTGGTTTTCGCCGGATCAAGTTTGTACAGCGGCGCTGCAGTTAAAGATTGAGGAAGTGAAAGACCTTCTGGCTCGTGTAGATACTATATTTGAAACCTCAAAGTTTCTGCCCTTGATTCCTTCCTCTAATGCAGCGTCAGAGCGCAGAAAAGCTTTAACCTCCCACTCACTGTGTGTTCTGGCGTACATGGCACACAGCATGTTGGGAAAGCAGCAGGGTGAATAAAATGGTGGCCTGTAAGTGATTTCCATCATCCTTGAATTGCACTCTTAGACAGGCCTGCCCCAAACTGTAATTAGGAACGACGCAAATAACAGGTCCCAGCATATTTCAGGTTATTACAAACAAACTGATGGCTCTCTGCCTGGTTGGGTCTGGAAGTCTGGTGAAATCTTAGAGGGTCTGGAAAGCTAAGAGTTATGTCCTTGACTTTTTTGTCCCTGCTGGAGAGTTCAGACACAGAACCATACTCATGGAGTTTTGGTTAAACTCTCCTGGCAGGCAAAGCTTTCATTTCGTGCAGCCACAAGAATGTCATAAATACGACATTTGACGTATTATTCATTTATTATAGACAATTAAGAGAAATACTAGGAACTGTATCAATAAACATAAAATAACATTTTCCGGACACAAGCAGCTACCACTTCCTTAATTCAACTTTATTTGACTGAAATAAACGATGTGTCCGACTGATGTTCCTTTTCATTTTGGAGGAAGATCCACTGAGATGTTCTCTTACCCCTTGTGAGGAGGGAGGTATGTCGTAAATCCCTTGTGTCCTGGGGTCTATTTGAGACGGGGGCACGTCGTAGACTCCCTGGTTTCGGGCACCGCCTTGCTGTGCAGAGAACATCTGACCAGGCGGAATATCATACACCTGAAACATGAAAGTCACATAAGATAAACATCAAATAATGAATAACAAATTATGCTTACTGAAAAAGTTACGGAAACAAAGAAGTGAAAAACTCTACTAGTTTTACTTCTGTAGAAGAAGATAATATGTTAACTAACATCAGGACCGCACTGCAAGTTTTATCAATTTAACACAAGATGACAAGACAAAACTATAACCGTCAAGGTTCTTTTTCTGAGGAAAATTAGGTCACTGCAAAGAACAGGATATGTGGTAGATCAGAATAGGAAACACATTTGAGATCAAAAGAAAGAGACAAATTCTGAGTTACTGTTTGCCTAAAACTATTCTCGCTCTGTTGTTGATTACTGTCATTTTTGTTTTTTTATGACTGATTGACAGCTGCGGTAGATGGAAACAGAAGATGCAACTAAACAAAAACACACAAAACAAAAGTATTTACGTTTTTATACTGTATATACATCATACCGGTATGTTTGCAAGTTGCATTTCTTTAACTACAGATCATGTATACATCATATTTTTGGATTTCTCTTACAAATCCAGGCAGCAATTGGCTTCCATTCATTTCATTTAGCAGACTCTTGTTATATAATCATCACAGTAAAACCTCAAGTCTGCTACACTTTTGCCAGCGTTCCACTATCTCTGCGAGTTAATGCACTTTCATTTTGCAGTACATTATCTCAAAACAACCCACCAACTTTGACCTGAAATATTAAGCAGACTTAATGTTTGCTTTGTGCGATAACACAAGTAAAGCGAAATTTCAAGAGGTTGTTAAGTGGTTTTGTGGTACAGAAATGAACAGAAACCCCCAAAAAAAGAGACTGAGAAATGCATTTAAATTATTAGAACAAAGCAACGTGTGAAGTTTGTGGTAAATGGGCTAAAACGTGCAAAACCACTAGTATAATTGTTGAAAATGAAAGAAAAACGATATCAAGAAAAGTGCAGTTTGGCACTTTTTTATCATAAATTTTATCTTGCATGTGTTACTTATTTTATTTTATTATTTTTTGTTCATGATTACAAATGAGTTCTGTAAGATTTTTTTTTAAAAAACAGCCAAAATGTAACATACATCCATTTGAAATCAAATCAAAATGTGCACTAGTGGTTATTCACTGCCATTATTATTAGATTTAACTTATTTTCAAGTAGCCAGAATAGGTCATACTGTTATACTGTACATGCTGTGGGAATATGAGACACCTACCCCCTGTGATCTACTGGGTGGGACATCATAGAGGTCCTGCTGGTTGTGCTGACCGGGGCTGTAGGTGTAGGACTGTCCCACTCTGGTCGGGGTCACCACCTGTCCAATCACAGCAGGGGGAGAGACAAACAATCAGGGCTGCTGTCTAGAAACGACACCTGGGGCACAGCAGTGTGCTCGAGACAAATGCTCAGTATCACAAATTGCAAACACACTGCTCCTCTCCTGCCACCCATCTCTTAGACTTCCGTACATCTGTCCTGGATCTCCGTTGTTTTGCCTGTTTCTCATTCCAAGTCCTCAAATGACCCAGCAACAGTAAGTGAGTGCAGTTGAGGCAGATAGATACTGACAACAGAGACATCCTCCCTGTTTCAGTTTATTTGTGGAGAATCTAGCGCACAGGAACCTGGAGGAGCAGGCTAAAGCAGGATCCTTCGTCAGGAAGTTTACACTCAAAACAGTCAGACTGTGTATCTTTTGCTAAACAGTGGCCACAAATGACAATTACAAGAGTGAATTCCTCTTAATTTCTCAAGATTTTCTTGAGTCAATTGCTTTAAGGATTTCAGTGGGATGTTCTGGTGGTCTCAGGGTTTAGTGTGCTCACCATGTAATCACAATGTCCCTGGATTGAGTCCAGCGGGGGACTTTTGCTGCATTCAACCCCTTTATATTTCCCTCTATTTAATGTCAGCTCTATACTGACTATATAAAAAGGCAAAAATACTGAAATACCCGAAACGTCTCCTGCAAAGTACTGTGTTTATTTATTATCGTGATAAAACCAGTGAAATGTTTATCTGTGACAAACAAAACCTGCAGTGTAGAAAGTCAGCCAACTGTCTGAGTAATGTCAGTTACACAGCAACAATATTTATCAAAAGTTTGCTGACATAAGCGAGAATTAGTGCATATTAGCTAATGGTCATACCAGACAGCAAAGTCCCTTGAGTGCAGTGTGTTTTATTGGTTATTTTTTATGAGGAAAACTGTTTTTTTTTCCTCCTTCTTTCAAAAGTTATAGTCCTGCTTTAAAGGTTAAAAAGCTAATATATTGAGACATTTTGTGACTAAAGCTGGCTAACATTAGCTCGCATTAGCTACTGGTCATACCAGACCAGATTACATGTATTTTTCATCTTTGAAATGTTACAGTCATTTAAAGGCCTAAAAGCTGAAATATTAAGCAAGAGAAAGTGATAAATATAGAACTAAAAATTGAGTTTGATGGGTTATATTTTTAGCTCTACTAGAGAGCAGAATCAGTCACAAAAAAACCCCAAAAAATGAAAGCTTAAGTGGTGCATTTGAGCTATAAAACGCGTAAAAGTTTTTATTATAGTACTGGCTGAAATATGAGTTTTAAAATCCAGGAATATTAGCTCCTGGCGAAGTAATCATTGGGTCGTTGGTACTGATGAACAACCCACTTAACATTTTGTGCTGTAGGGATTTAATGCACCTTTAAAATATTTTACACTGTGGTGCAGACAGGCTACAGAATAATGGTGCGATTACTGCTTGGAAAACAAAACACAAAACACATTTCGCTTGCTTCACCTGGGCCCGTGACATTTCTGCCCCAGTTAATGTTTTTTATCTCATATTCCCCTCTCTTTTCCCGTCAATGCTAATCAGTCCCTCCACACCTCCTAATCCCGGTGTTTCCATCCCCCCCCTCCTCTCCTCTCCTCTCCTCTCCTCTCCGTCTCTTAGCCCCTAAAAGCAGAGCTGCAGACCTCCTTGCTGCGTCAGACAGACAGAGGAATGCTGGGAATGTCCTTCCCTGAGCCCAGTACTGCTCCTCTGCCCCCACGCACCACTATCGCCACACTGGAACGAGCAGGGTTCATTAACAGGGCTCGAAAATAGGAACCATACGCATGGCTTCCTGGCAGAGGGGAAACGTCTCCAGGGAGGTATAAGACTTTAGTCCCAGCATCCACTCTTGAGTCGCCGTATAGCCGAGTTAATATCCTAATACCATCTCTCATACTGCACAGACATTTATCGGAGCGTGAGCAGTAGGAGCGGTAACCTCAGCCAACTCAGAATAGGATTAATGTTTCTGAGGAAGAGGCAGAGGGGAGGGAGGAGGGGGGGTGGCTGGTTTGTAAAAGAGATTTATGAAAAAAGGTAACAGAGGTGGAATAGGGGAGAGTGAGAGGAACGGAAAATGAGAGTACGTCGCCTAGTATGGAAAGGAATGCCATTCATCTGAGCTGGAGTCTGACTAACAGTAGTCCATATGGTTCTCATAAGTCCAATCTGAAACAAGCCCATGGTGATTTAAGGTGTTCATTGTTGGCATTCCTGTCCGTGCATGCATCATCCCAGCAGGCCCGTGGGGTCAGAGCTGAAACATACACTGCGGGCTTTAAACGCGTCAACTCGGCTCTGAAATAAACCAGCGGAGGAATAAATAGCCTCGGCTGCTTTTGGCTCTTCTCACGCGCTGTTGCTCGTAGACTCTGGGCTGTTAAAAGCTCTCAAAGCATGTAACCAGACACAGCAGATAGCGAGCTAGCTGTTCACAAAGTAACAACAAAGTGATGCTCGGTAAAAAAGGTCACTTTAGCTCGGCTGCTGTCCCCGCGGGTTCGAGTCTGCGCACTGACGATAAGCGGGGATGTCTGGGCTCGGCTGCCGTATGCAGATGGCAGCGAGGTGTCTGTCAAAGACCTCGGTGACCTTTTTCAGCAGGTACATGTCATTGCTTTGAGTAGCACTCTGCTCATCAGTGGCTCCTCTCAGCCGCCGCCAGATGCACACTACTCATTTATTTCCCATCTCCTCCCTCTGTTTACCCAGCAGGCTGTTGCTGCGAGGCCGCCTCGGCGCTGCTATAATTGCTGGTGGGTAAATATTTACCGCGTCCAATGAGGTCGGCGCTTTTCGTGGCGGCGCTGGCAGAGAGAGAGAAAGAGAGGCGCGGCGATGACATCATGAAGAGCCAAGGCGACTGAGTAAACATTTGTTCTCACTCAGGTGATAAAGGCTCTTAGGATTCCTTCATGGAGGAGGCAGAGCAAACCGAGTGACTGAGGAGGGATCAGGTTTAAACTAGTGCCCTGAGGAGCCAAATAGAGGCCTTGTTAACGCTCCGACGCGTTGCGGTGAGTGACGACTTACGGCTCTTTCAGCAGAATACCGTGTTTACTTAGCATCCTGGCAGGCTCAGGTTTTGGCAGGTAGGACTTTTCAGCTTTACTTCAGAGTCATTTGAGAGGTGTCGTCATAACGTAAACAACTACCTCATAGGCTTGTTATACACTCTGTTTTTTTATATATATTGCACAGGCAGCACGTTTTACTGCATTTAATCTGAGCAATGATTTCACTCTAATCTTATAATCTTATCGTGATGATATTATCTTATGACATTATTGTTCAAAGTCCAAATTTATGTTTGTGAGTTTTTGTTTCACACATAGTTTGATCTCACATTAAGTGTAAATATAAAGCTGAAATGATTCATTGATTAATTATTAATTAATTGAAGATTAATTGGCAACTATTTTGATAATTGTCCTGTTTAAGGCACTTTTAAATGCAAAAAAAATGTACTCGTTTCAGCTTTGAATATTTTTTGAATATTTGCTGGTTATCTTCGTCCTCCGTGACATTCAAATTAATCTCTTTAGGTTTTGGACTGTTGGATAAAAAAAAGCAATTTGAAAATGTCAACTTGGGCTTTGGGAGATTACTGAAATGGATTTTTTTTTTTTTTTTTTTTTTACTATTTTCTGATTGATAATGAACATAATTGTCAAAAGTCTTTGCTTTGAACATCAGTTTGACTGTTTTAAAGATGATGTTTGCTAATATTTGCCATATCAACAGACGACAAATAAGTGGAGGAACGTACAGTAAATAACGCAAATACTTCCACACACAGTCTGATGAGTATGAAAATGATGAAAATCATATGTTATGGACTTTGCAGATCTCAGCCCAGTCAACACTTATGGAAGATTTTGGACACAGCTCTCAACCACCGTCATCCAAACACCAAATGAGGGGTTATCTTTTAGAAGAATGGTGTTCATCCATCAGAGATCTATGCCAAGATGTAGTGAAGCTGTTCTGGAGGCTTTATACAAGTTTTCTTTTACCTACCTGCACATCAAATATCAGAAAACATCTGTTATGATATTGTGATTATAGTCGCCCAGCACAGCCTTGGTATACTTTAGCCCCATTGTGTGTGGGTGAGTAATAGCACCTGTGTGTGGCGAGTCTTTATAGGAAATCATCATTTCACACCCTTTCATTGGTAACTTGCTTGCTGACATGAATCAACAACCCTAATGAGGCTTTTCCACCAAAGATCAGCTTATAAAAGACGGCGATAATGACACTGCTGACAATGTGGCAACTGCCCTCTATTGAATTCAATCCATCCATCTCATTACTCACACCTCCTCATCTCCTTTCTTTTGCTGCCACCTCTCCTGCTCTCTTATTCATCTATCTGGACAAAGTCAACCTCTGCCTGTTTCCTACCTTCAGCTCTGTCAGCACAGCGCTGTTGGCTAACCTTTTAATGATTGAGGGTGGGCAGCAGAGAGACCCAGATAGAGACACCCAAGGGCACAGGGGAGAATGAAATCTAAATCACCAGCTGTGGCAAACTAACCGTGCTATCAGTCACGTATTGGTTGATAGTGTCACTTTCTATGTGACTGCATCTCCTAAATGTAGGGTGTTTTCTGCTCTGTAATAACCTGCCCTTCTTTGCTTTGCTGAATCACAGTACAAAGACGTCTCTTGCGGTGCCGCTCGATAACATTCCCCTCCACCACTTGGAGCTGCACCAGCCTATTAATGTGCCAAACTAATTAATGCAGGTAATTAAGTCTTGAATCCTGCGAGGCCTTCAGCCATCTCCATAACACGTCCAAGTGGCTAAACCCAAACAGACAGCGAGCTTAATGAGGAGCATTAAAAGAGAACACACTGATTTTAGCACGAATGAGGATCATCTGTCATCCTCTCTGATCAAAGCGGCTTCTTAATCCTGGGGCATGATTATCTAAAAAGACGTAATGTAAGACGAAGTCTAGCACTCATTGTTTACTATCTAAGAAAGCAATATCATGAGACAATCCCCTGAATTCTAAGGAAAAAAAAAAAGAGGATAATGTGTAATGAGAAATGTTTTGAAAGACCCCTCAGCATAAATCTTACAGAGTCTACAGATGTGTTAGCAGCTCTGGGAGGCTAAACTTAGCTATATGCTAAAGCTAGAATAGCAACATGATCACAGTGACATTGCTAATATGCTGATGTTTAGCAGGTATTAATGTTCATGATCTTAGTTAACTGTGTCAGCATGCTAACACAGCTGAGGCTGATAGGAATGTCATTAGTTTTGTTTTGGACACATTCAAATTTCGACCTGATGTTGCCACTAAAATAAATGTTAAATGGATTGTCAAAATTATTTCAACTTATCCTGAGAGACATGAATCACGACACGATTTCACTCAAAACCACAAATGTCAACCTCATGGTGGCATTAGAGGAAAAGTGAGGGCATCATTGAAGTAATTAGGATTCACCCTGATGGACCATGAATGTCTATTTCATAACAATCAATCTAATAGTTATATCAGTCTGAACCAAAGTGGTCGACCAACCGACCGACCGACTGACAGACATCACCGTCCCAAAAGATATATGCTGCTAACATGGCTGAAAACTTTCCTGTCTTTTCTCCTCCTGCTTTTAGTAAAGTTCATCACAGACTCTGCTCTGAACTTTTAAGGGGGAAAAAGTCCTCTCAGTATGTAAAAACCGCGGAGCAGATTACTTTCGGTGCAACTGATTTATGACCTTGCCCCTCGGTCAGATCTCATGGGCCAGCGATTCATCACGACTGTGACAATGGCGAGCAGACGAGCGTCTGAAGGAGTTGGCTCGCTCCAGGAAGAAATAACTCACTTATCTGGAGCTGAGATCGTTGTGTGCATGATTAGGCAGCGAAAATATGGCCGAGGCAAACAAACAAGCCATTCATTACAGACAACCTGGTTAATTCCAAACACAGTTTTATCAAGGTAAATGGCACACCCTCGTAAGCCATAAACAGTTATCAGACCACTTCCTTGAGTTGTGTGGGAGCCTATTAATCCTTTTGTACTTCTTTATGGCACTACTGGATCTATCGGTATGACACAGTAAACGGAGGAAATGCCCATACAAGGAGCAGATCTCATGAGTCAGGAAGTGAGGAATGAAAAGGCCGTCTGGTAGGAGTAGATAAGAAGCTCAGCAGAGATCTTTGAACTCTGAACCCAACCCATCTTTGAACACCGTGACCTCAGCGCCTGAGTCAGAAGGGGAAGCACAGAGGAAGCGGGAATACCGAGGAGTGAAACAGACACACCTTTCAGAGCCGGAGAAGAAAGAGGAAATCAAGAGCAGCAGTCTCATTGGTGATAAGAAACAAGCTTTTAAGAGCCGAATGATGAAAAGGCGGCACAAGGCCTCCATGTGAGAAGACTCTTTGTGCGACCGAGAGCTCCAGGCATCTGTCCCACATGGTCCCAGCTCGGAGGCCTTGAAGGGAGGGCAGCTGTGGAGCTCTTTAGCTCACCCTCCCAGGAGGGTTACCCAAGGACAAGGCCACAGCATCAAACCAAACAGCCAGAGAGGCAGAGAGCGCCAAACCTCAGTATGCCTTTATATACCAAAGCCCCACACCACATGAAGAGAAAATATCCAGTCACCAATCTGGATTTGCACTGTGGGGCTGGCATGCAAACCCGAGGACGCATTCTGGGGGATATATGCAGACAAGAGTGCACGAATGCATGACTGTACACGCGCATACACACACACACATACATGGTGAGGAACATATAGGAACCTTTCTCTGTGGGAGGGGAGGAAGGCTTTAGCGTAATATGAGAGGGGATTATCAGTCTAGGAAGCCTGCATCAGTCTCCATAATCATTTGGGAAGCGAGTGTGCGAATGTGTGTCTGTGCTTGAATGCACTTGACAACAAGAAAATGGCTGTTTTCCTTCAGCGCCATCGGCTTTTAGCACGTTACACCGCACACAGCGTGAGTAAACACTCGCGGCCTGTCATCAATACTGCTCCGCAAAGACAAGCAGTAGTAAACAAGACTGAGTTTGGTGTTTTGAAGAGCAAAGGTCAGGGTTTGGGTTTCACATCAACAGAAATGATCCCCCCCTTAAATGCTTTGACGCAGTAAAGAGCGCTTACAGAGTTACAAACTGGGAGGAATGACTTGTTTGTTTGTTTTAATGATATCCTCAATATTCCTCAACATAAAAACACAGTAGTGTCCTGGATAATTTCACAATACAAAAGGTTTTTATTATGATTATAAGTGTAATTATTTTAGCTTTGGGAAATCATGTTTTTTCAGTCAGTCTAACACTTTGTAACACACATAAATTCATCATTATTAAACACGTTGCACAATTCATATCAGGGTCTCTCTGGTAGAGTTTAGAGGATTAAAACTCAACTTAATTTAAAAATAAATGATGTATTGAGGTCAACTGTAGACTGAAGTTAGTTAAGGTTATCTGTAAGAGACTGAATACTGTAGATGTTTTGAAAAATTTAGAGTAGAGAGAGAGAGAGTTGCTATTTCACATTAAGAAACAGAGAGTCATCCCATTTGCTCTTTGATGGATTTAGATAAAATATTCATACTGAAGCTCACGCTGGTCTGCACCATTTTATTTTTCTGCTGAATGTTTTTATCAGGTTTCTATAAATCATAATCTTCAGCTTCTGCTCTCTCATGTCAAAACAACTGGATGTTTTTTTTTTTTTTTGAATAAAATGCACTTTGGGATAAACTCAAGCTTTTTCTCTTTGAGGTTTTAATTAAATAACCAGATATTTTCAAATGCAGTTTTTCATATTTTATACTGAAGATTCAACCAAAACAGTTTCATATCCATCCAAGCTGTGGAAGTGCTCCAATTGCTGGTCACGCAACAACATCCACTCAGGAAAAGAGCAGGACTAAAGGTAAAAAGATTAGTCGATTAATTGATTTGTTGGTAGAGAGAGAATTTGGGAACATTTTAGGGTTGCAGCTTCTTAACGGTGATGATTTATTGTTGTTTCTTCTCTTATATTATAATAAACTTTTGACTTTTGTACTATTGGCCAGACAAAAATATCAAATCTGAAGATAAAACCAAAGACTCTGAACTGCAATTTTTCACTATTTTTGAATGTTTTCTAGACCAAACAATAAATTGAATAACTGAGAAAATAAATATTATTTGCAGCCCTAAGGGGACGTCTTGAACCCCGAATGCCTAAAATAACCTCCCATTTGGCAGCAGTATGTAGCAACAATACTTGCTGAGTTTGTCTTTTCCTGTGTCACCGCAGTTATTGCTGCTTTGGCTTAAAACAGGACTGACTGTGTCCACAGGGACTGACGGTGCTTCTGTCCAACAGTCAGACGTCACTGGAAAACAACAGAGCCTTGTCTGGATTCCTGCAACTCACATGTAGACCCAACTCATAGAAATGAATGTGTACGTCTCACACACACACACACACACACACACACAGAGTCAAAATCTTTCTGTTAAATAGACAGGAACAACCACTGAAAATTGCACCCACTTTGATAACCACAGATCGGGGGGAAAGTTAAACGTCCCAAGACTTAATTTAATCTCTCCAATAATATGATTACAGCACAAAACACACTTTCATTAGAAGCACATTTAATTTTCCATGTTATCACCAAAGCCTTTTTAATACCAGTCCTCAGTTAAGCCTTGCAGCCTGTTAGTGGAAAAGAGAGGTGTTGGTTGACAAGGCTGCTATATATGTGTGTGTGTGTGTGTGTATGTGTGTGTGTGTGTGTGTGTGTGTGAGTGTGTGTAGGTTGATTAACAGGTCTCTACTCTCAGCCCGCTGGCTCTGACTGACTTTATCACAACCGCTCCTGTGCAGTGAATCACACAAAGTCCTCTAAGCTCCCGGTGCCTGCTTCCTCGTATTTACCTTCTAAAATGCACACCTTATCTCGTTTCAAGCTCATTTCAATGATGGCTGAAGCTGATTTGTTAAGAAAAAAAAAAAAAAAAACACCCCAAGGATGTCAAAAGCTCATCCAGCGTATAATTACTATCTGTCTCCTGGAGGGATGATCTGGTCTGAGGTGCTAGAACTAGTTAAGCGGTTGAATAACCAGGGAATTTTCTCTTTCATGTTTGAGCACATTCTGCTAAAGACGTCCATTTGTGGTGAAGGATTTGTGATGCGTTAAAAGCAAGACTATGAAACTATGAAATAATGGCCGCTGTGGCCATAAGTGACAGTTATTGTTAAGGGTATATGATAAAATACATAATAATAATAATAACAGTTATACAAGTAGAGAAGATTAAAAGTTAGCAATGCTAGTGACAAAACCATAACTAGCTTAACTTTGCTAATATTAGCTGTGAGCGACTGGCAGACCGGTTGCTAACGTTAGCTAACCTGAGAATGCATTTTACAGCTTATAAATTCAACTTTTTGTATGTAAAAAGGATGTTGTGTTAATTCATCTTTCGAGAGTTTCATAGTCACATGTTAAACCAGCAAAACTGAGAGGTTGTGCGTTTTCCTTGAACGTTTATGGATCAATATGTTGACAGCTTTTGCATATTTTGTGGTAACTGCTGGAGTTTTTCTATTACTTTTTAAATTTGTGTTTTAATTTCATTATTTTTGTCGATTTTTAAATTTGATTTATTGAACTTTGATTTAATTTATATTTTTATTTCTTCAGACATGAAATATTGCTTATTTTCTATATTCCGAAATCGTTGCCACAACATTACAGCTTCATTTTGCGTTGTGCGCCCTTTTTCTACGGCACTGTTTGATTTGTGACAATCACAGAGCCTGCACACTGAAGAAGGTATTGGCTAAAGCATCTATGGTTGTTATTTTTCTGTGCTGTAAATAAATAAAACATAAGACTACATTTTGTTGGGGTAATTCCTCTGCATGTGTTTCATAACAGACTCGCTGGGAAACTGGTCATCTCTGTGTGCTATAACGGGCTGTATTTTCTAGGAAAGTCTGAGATATATATGCTTTAAATGATATACCATCCAGCCAATAAAACAGCACATATACATAATGGACTCACTGTTTGGAGGATTGTATATATAGCTATACTGCAAATGACGAAGCCAAGTGTGTTTGTCAGTGATCCTTGGCACATTTAAGTACAGAAAAACCTACTTTCAATGCAGCTGGTCTCCACCAAAATCCAAAAAAACAGCTTTGTGCTGTTTGCTTTTCCACGAGTTCTTCCCATATTCACTGCCTTTCTGTGGCTTAGACTGGCTCTGCTACACACAATGTGCCAATATACAACTAAAGCCAAATGGGAGCCCAGCACAAAAACACTACCCTGCTCTGTGGTGAGCGCCAGGCCCGGCACACCCTGTCCACATTTCACATCACAGACCCACAATCTCTCCGGCCTCACTGGGTTCTGTGTGTGCGCAATCACACTGATGAGAGTCGTGGCACACTGGAAGGATAACAGGTCACGGTGTAAACGTGTAAATGCCATGTCCTATCACATCTAATACCCGCACTTGCCGGCGCAGACCACGCCCATCAGAGTTGATGTTATGTTTTAAATCCGCTCTGATCCGAAAGAACTGTCTCCGGAGGTCAGGGAACAGACCAGCCTCCATCTTCTCTCTTCCTCTAAACCCTCCTTTTTCCTTCATTTTCTGCTTTTCTGTGCCTCAAACCTCCTTTATACTGCTGTATTTGTAGAATAATACTTTAATTGACCATTGGTTTTTAAACTCAGTCAAAGTAAATGTTGGAAAATCTAATTACATACAGAATTTCTGTTTTCTATCATTATAAATGTAATATTCTGGGATTTTTGGACTGTTGCTTGAACAAAACAAACAATTAGAACAGGTTAACTTGGGCTCTGGGAAACTGAAATGGCATTTTTTATTTTGACTAGACCAGGGATGGGGTATCATGTGCCATAGAGAGCCAAAAGGCTGCAGGTTTTCATTACAGCCAATCACTCCAGCAGGTGATTTCATCTGGTGGGGTCTTGTTGGAATAAAACCCTGCAGGCTGCTGCCTCTCCATTGTGCATCATTTGCAATTCCTGGACTAATCGGCTTATAAAAAATTTAATTGACAGATTAGCTGATAATGAAATGTGATTAGTTGCGGCTCACGGCAAATGCAAACTAGAGTCTCCTTTCTTGCTCTCTTTGTCTCACCTTGCTCGGCGTGTTATCAGCAGCTAGTGTGCTCCTCGGCGGGACTTGGTAGATGTCTTGTGATGGAGGAACCTGATAGATGCTCTGCTGGCTCTGCTGCTGTGGACTCTGCAGGGACGGTGGCACCTGGTAGACCCCCTGTGACCCCGAGCCAACCTTCTGCTGGTAGGCCGCGCTCTGAGTAGGAGACTGGGCGGCGGCAGCAGCGGCGGTTGGCGACTGGGCGTCAAACATCGGCCCGATCAGCAGCTTCAGGCGGTTGCCCGGGGCGATGCCTTGGCGGCCGTGCAGGGAGCAGAGCCACCAGCCCTCCAGGCCGCCTGTGTTCTGCTCAATGACGGTCAGGATGTCCCCTTTCCGGAAGGCCAGCTCCTCCGGGGACTCCGGCATGTTGTCGTACAACGCTTTGGCCATCAGGTTCTGCAGAAAGAAAGATCAGACATTCATCAAAGTTCTTTGCTTCATTATAACAGATAAAAGGAAGAAGCAACAACAACATTTGTCAGGTTTCACTATTACTTTAATATTCCACTAAAGGTTAAAGGAATAGTTTGACTGTTCATTTTCACTTTCTTGCTGAAAGTGAGATGAGAAGATGTCTCATATCTGTCCAGTACAGCTACAGAGAGCAGTTGTTTAGCTTAGCTTAAAACACAGACTGGAAACAGGGTGAGAACAGCTAACCTGGCTCTACATAACCCACATTTTTACACTTCTAAATGAATTAGATATAACATGTTAATAAGTGAGCTTTATAGGTGCATTTTGTCACCTTTGTACAGAGCCAGGCTAGCTGTTTCCCCTGTTCTAGTATTTATGCTAAGCTAAGCTAAGCTAACAAGCTGCTGGCTGCGGCTTGTATCAATCTACTCTTCTGATTCTCAGCAAGCAAACAAATAAGCGTAGTTCCCAAAATGTCCAACTGTTCCTTTAAGACACTTGTGTTGACCACCGTTGACCGTGCCTCTATAGCAGTTTAAAATGCTTTGATGAATGACATGCTGGTGAACTTCTGTCTGCACATTAAATTACCATGCAGGATCGCATTAGCCTTCAGCTCTACACCAGATGTCTTTCAAACCAATCTGAACTTGATGGGATTTTCTCAGCTTGCGCCCTGCTTCAGGGCACAGTTTACCTAAAGGGCCAGTGAGGGTTGAGGGATAATGACTCCAAACCGCAGATTTTGGAGATAGGAGAAGCCCTGGAGTGTGCCACTTTTGTGTGTGAGAGAGGCATTTACTACTAATTGCCTCGGTAAATGCATCAATCTTTTTTTTCTTTAAGCCTTTATTCATCCAGGGAAGGAATTAACTGAGCATTAATACTCCTTTTCAGCGGCTTTATACTCCCACAATTACAAACATTGCCTCCTGGGAGCTTCCCAGCACAACAGTCCTGTACTTTCAACCACGTACAGTAAGCTCTATATAAACAATTAGGGATTAAGTGCCTTGCTCAAGGGCACCTTAACATTAGATACTGAGGGAAATGTGTGTTTTTTTCATCCAGTTTTACCAGCTTATCTCCGTTTCATGCCAAAAAACTCTCTTCACCAACTTCTGTAATACCACCACCCTGTCAGATGGGTTTTGTAAAGACAACATAAAACACATCTCGTTTGTTCAGTTATAAAAATATCTTATAATGAAGATGATTGAGGCTGCGGGATTGAAGCCAAAATCTGCTTTTCGTCTTCATGAGCTCATCTCGCAACAGAGTGGAGCTGGATTAAATTCACTTGCATCAGATAAAACAGGATTCCTAATAGGACTACACACTACATGCACATTTGTATCAAAAAGACATTTGTATCTACAGTGTGGGGATTATTAGAAAGATGTAAATAACTTAACTGTTTAAGCATCTGAATACAACGTCTAAAAGGAAAAGTAATGCATGTCAGTTTCACTCATCTTCCCCAGTAGCTTTGTCTTTTTTTTTTTTTTTTGCTCCGTGCTATTAACACCTCACCCTTCTAGCTCAGTGTGGGAATCAGGAAGCCCAGTATGTGACTGCCACTGGTTTGAGACTTTCTTGAACCCTCTTTGGCCTTCCTCTTTCCTACCCGGCTTAAATCAGGCAGTTCCCATGTGAAACTCTCTCTGCTTGTAACATCGTTATCTCTCACTGTGGGCCTGGCCTCCCTGGCTATTGTCTAAGTACACTGTCAGCGCCATTAGCCAGCAACACACGCCGCACAATTACACACCCACAATCACCCCCCGCTACCAACTAGCTGGCCTGCAGGCCCCCGCAACAAGTTCGATTGTGACCCCAGAGGTCATCGTCGCCCCAATGACAGCGTACTTGCCTGTTTGCTCATTCCAATAATTTGATCAAGGCTGGCAGAGTCATCCATGCGGAAGCGAAATGCTGATTGCTGTGATTACTTCTGCTGCTAGTTTGAATATATTTGTTCTAAGAAATGATTGACGAGTTTAAAGCAGCTTCCTGTACGCAGTGACACCCACCTGCTGTGGTTAGCACTTGTGTTTAATGATGGGAGGAGAAATTAACTCACACAAACAAAAACACCACGTATCATGCTACTCTGTTGTCTCCTTTGTCCCTGCAAATTACTGCTATAACCACCTGCCAAACCAATGCCAAACACCACTTTCACCAACCACAGGCATACGCATCACAAAGCAACGAGTGCACTCGCACACACGTGTAAAAGCTAACAAAATAAACACCTTTATTCGAGTGGGCATACAGCCCGGCTACGCTTTGTGAAGATAAAAGGCTGGTGGAAGAAACTATGAAATAGAAACTGTGAATTTGTCTACTAAACCACATTGAGATGGAAGATATCTGCAGTCAAATGTGTCAAGAGCACGG
Source organism: Thunnus thynnus (assembly GCF_963924715.1). Classification (NCBI taxonomy): domain Eukaryota; kingdom Metazoa; phylum Chordata; class Actinopteri; order Scombriformes; family Scombridae; genus Thunnus; species Thunnus thynnus. The sequence goes on along the minus strand of NC_089531.1, from coordinate 9,852,443 downwards.
CAACACATTCACACAAACATATTCGCCCTTTTATGTAGCCTCGGTGCAGATTGAGACTAATTTTAGCACTTAGGACATACATTAACCCTAATGTTTTGTTTGAGACGCTGGGCCCTCTTTAACAGCTCAAAACGACACACTTAACATCATTTAATAACATTTATACTTCCCTAATTTTATGAGAACTGCTTATAAATGCACAGTATTATGCACAGTACCAGTCAAAAGATTGGACACACTTTCTCATTCAAATTTAACATTTAAACACAAAATACTTCCTTATTATATCCATATTTTGTCACCGTCATCAAATGTGCATTTTGTGGTGCATTTAAATTCTTGTTTACATACTGCACTGGGTTTTAATAGAGTCAGATGAAAAAATTGGTTCATTTTGTGATTATCGTCGATTTTTTTTTTTTTTTTTTACACACACAGCAGTGGGATCTGTGAGAATGATGAGAAAGTAAAGGTGATGTCATCAAAGCACAAGGGTTAATATCATGTGCAAAAACTCAGCAAACATGCACAGATAGTATCATCTGCTGCGGTAAGTCTTAAGGCCACAAAGATCCCCAATAGGCTCTGTTTGACACATTTTCACACGCTTAACCCTCATTCTCACTGCGGTTTGCTTTTATTGGGGCAGAGCTTGTGGGTAGGTTAACATACAGATTGTTTAAATGGAAATTTTTATAGCACCTCGACCAACAAAGAGAAGATGGGTCAGAGTAGAGTCCAAACATAGAAGCTGATCGTGATTGTAAAACTGCTAAACTTAAGCACCGTGAGAAACACAAACATCACCCCTAATCATATCGAACAAACAGGTTGTTAGCGGTATTGGCTGAGAGAAGCATGCAGATCCCTTTGAAGTGATGCAAACGGGGGAAGACTCAGCTCCTGTCGTCTTGTTTTTGTTTGCTTCAGTCCGCCGCACCGTTGTAATCGGAGCAGGTGAAACTGACTATTAAAGCGGGCGTCAGATCTCTGGCATAAACACTGGTTAGTCACAACACGGTGACTCCATCACTTGCCACTGATCCTCCTATAAACACATGTGTTTGCCATTTGTCAGTGGGCAGGCACGCGGTGGTGGGGAGGGGGGGAGGGAGGGGGGAGGGAGGGGGGAGGGAGGGCCCCTTCTGCTGCACCCACAGATGAGTGCGAGCTTACAGGAAGCTATCGATTATAAGTCAGTGAGGCGAGAGGCGTTGTGCCACTTCCTCGTGTAAATATGACACCTGACCTCAAATCGTAATGAGATTCACAAGTGCATATTTTCTACTATAAGAGGCCTCCCACATTTAATATATAGCAGTAGAAGATATGCAATATTAAATACATATCTGACATGTTGAAATAACAGCTGTATCTACTAAATTTTGGTTGTAAACTATCATGTTGAAAATCTTAGATCAATAGAAATGATATGAAAGACAGCTTAGCTGGAAGAATGAGACAACAGAAACTGATGTGACGCCATCAGTTACGTCCTTCCGCTAAAGGATAAACAATCCGCCAAGAGTGGAGTTTCGTTCTGACAAATGATCTTTGGCTGGGTGCAGATGCCAGCTTGCAGCGAGCACACAAACCCAACAACAGACTAGTTTAATTTGATTATCTTGATTAACCGGTGCAAGCAATGGTAAGTAGAGCAGTGCTGCAACACAGTCGAGCTCAGGAAAGAAAGGATCAGCATTTGATGGGGTTTATTTTAGCCAATAGCGATCCATTAAAACATGTCTGGATCGTCCCCAATACAGATTCTTAGGAATTGATTTGGGACATTTCTAGTCACTGTGATCAATCATTATGTTGCTGGTATGTTAAAGATGAAACTGACCTATTTACTTAAAATAGATCAGGTCCAGAAGAAATTGAATCTGTGTTTTTGGCTTAAAAGGAATTATAAAACTTTCATATACATGTATTTTTTACTAAAGGGGTCTCCCAGGTCTCATACTGCCCTCTGCAACATCTGGCTTCAGAGAAGCTCTCACGGCTGTGTATGTTTTTGTTGTTAGAAAGCAAGAAATCACGCAAAGCTGAGCTGTCCAGATCCGCACCTGGAACACGGTATACAGCCCCGAAGACCCAGCTGTCGGGCCCCTCCACTCTGAACCCCTCTCTGCTCTGGGAGACGTCGATGACTCACACATCAACAAGGCTTTTTCCACCAGCGTCTCGCCTAAAAACAAACAGTACAAACGTCCTCTCATTTGTGAGGAGAGCCTGTGCTGACCATTCCAAAAATAAAAACGGTCTTACGTAACTTCACCGCCTGCTAAAACGGCCCCACCTTTGCTTTCAGTAAGAGCTCTCTGGGTGGTTTTGGCTCAGCCTCTCTAGGGTACACATCCATCTAATAATAATGAAGGTGGCTTTGGCTAAACAAGCTCACAAATACTCAAATTCCCCTGCTACTGCAGCCAAAAACACAACCACACCACAGCAGAAATCCGCGTCCCCACAGCAACGAGAGCGGCCTGCTTTCAAAGAGACAAGGATGTTTTCAACCCAAACAAACACAACCTGCTCCCAAAAAAAAAAAAAAAAAAAAAAAAGTGGTACGCTCCGACTGTGAGAAACATCATGCACCTCGGCAGCAGGGCCGGTGTGAAAATTAGGGCCGTACCACTGCAACGCGTGTCCCGGGGTGGTTCGCAGAATGGGTGAACCAGCACACTCATTTGGCCTCATTTCACATGGTTAAATATAGAAAATAATTATAGTAATGACGATAATGAGGACCTGATGACTTTTACGAGCCGTTCCTCTGAGTGCGGCCTGCTGCGGGTGAGAGCCAGTTCAAATAAATGGGCCGTGTGAAGGGCTCTGGGTAGGAAGGGCTCATGGGAAGCGGTTCAGAGCTCAGAGTACATGGTAATTTCTTCATTTGGACAGTTTTCAGGAAGGCTGACCCACTGATTACAGCCTCTTTATAAGCCCTGCCAGTGGCAGTGTATTAACATAATTACACAGCAGGCTCGGTGGAACTTCACCTCCTCTATTTCTGAAAAATTCTTGTGGAAAAAGCAGCATGTCACAAGTTTTTCATTTTAATACTCAGCACACAGAGAGGCATGATCCAACACATTCATAACCACTTCACACTGATTGATTGATGTCTTATGTAAGCAGTTGTAAATCAATACATACAACTATGTTAGAGTGGCGTGACGAGAGTTGTAACTAACTATAATCAATCAAAAGCTTATTCTAGCCTTGTGATCATCTGACATTGATTGGTTACATCATAGTTTACGTTTCTCGCCAGCACAGATCAGAGCATAGATTTGTTGGATAATTTGTTTGCTGGCATCATTTTGTTTTGTGACCAATTGTTATTTATCTCTTTTCCTTTAACCACAAGATGCAGCATATAAAGTTCCTCCGAACTGGTACACGTAGGTCTATTCATTCTGCCAAATACTGCATAAAAGACTATTGTATCCAAAGTATAAATACAACACCCACCACCTTCCTCATCACATTTGTGATTCACGAGCTGCAGCATTGCGAGGAAATCTCCACACCCTAAAACATCTAAACAGCAACGGCATGACAACTGTACTTCAACAGGATACTATGTGCAATGTTGCGTCTAACCACACTGCAAGCTGTGACAACCGCCAAACGCTCAAAACATCTCAGTTTGAGAGCTGACATATATGTTTAGTCAGTGAATATGTCTGACTAAAACTGTGTCATAATCATGGAATTTCCCTGAAAATAAAGCAAAAAAAAGGATAAATCTTCTTTAGAGATAAGTGTCAAATCTCAACACTTTCACAGTTCTCATCTTGCTGCTTGTGTTTGGGCAAAATTTAAATATGCACATATTTCTATATATTAGCAAAAATGGCTAATAAGCTACGACAGCTTCCTCTGTTTTAGACTCACCGCAATTCTCTGTTCCCTAAAATGTTAGCACTTGCTATTCATGTGTCAAAGTTTACCAAAGTTGAACTTGACACAAAAAAAAAAGGCAAATCCACTCATCACAGTGATACCATTGGAATAATTTTATTTATTATATCTTTTATTTTTCGGCTCATTGTTTTGGCTTCCATCTGTAACATAACCATTTTCATTCACTCTCAGCAGACAGCTGTTTTCACCCAAAAAGGCTCTAAAAACCAACTGTACGCTACCTGCCCGGCATCAAACGACAAACAGACAAAGTTAGCGATTAGCTGGTGAATATTATGAGGCTTTGATAGCAACTACAAAGTCAGTAATTTGCCTTGGGAGTCAGTAGAGAGCAAAACATTGCTAAAATGAGAGTGAATATATCTGCATACATTCATCCGGTGGCCCAAAACACAACTCCAAAAGAATGCTTATGCTGCTCTGTAGTGTAAATATGTTGTTGTTTGCTATCAAGTTTGCAATTATCAGCGAAAAAGGTGATTGTGTCTGTATTATGTTGTGTTTTACCCATTTCCTGCTGCCTGTAAGTGGCCGAAACAAATCAGTTAACACAGGTTAACACAGTATGGGTAGTGAAACTCACGTATCGTATTGGCAGTGTATCAAAACACTCCAGATAATACCCTCCTTACTCCTTTCATTCCTGTCATGGATACAACAGGCGGAGTCATTTCACCATTGTGACTTTGGACTTTTGTTGAATTACACACTAAAGCCAATGACACGTCAACCTCTGTTAAATACAGCTGTAAGAAATTCAGATGAATTACGTGGGCAGGATACAAGTGCAACACTGTGCTGTATGCCAGTTGATTAAGTCACAGGAAGTGGATTTGAGTAACTTCTCGGGTTAAAATTACCGTTGTACTTCAGCTCCTCCTCACTCTGTCCATTCATCATAGTTACTTTATTTTTTTACTGTCCCATAAAATACAAGGTAACCTGACATGACACCCTCCGCTCCTCTGTTTCCATCCCACTCCTTAGCCTGCAGTACTTCCTGAAGAACCCAAAACGATCCAGGCTACGACCGACCTAGTCTTATCATTTCACATCTCGGACTCCCTCGCTCTGCTCCTGAACACCAAGTACAACCTATAATTAGCCGTGAAAGCCACACTGGAGATATTCTCTCAAAAGTGTATCAAATTCTGTGAACTGGAAGGGCTGCTAGGGGAGCATATTGTGCAACGTTGCCTCTCATATTCTGCCAAGTCATTCCAGGACTATCTGAATGGTGTGAAGCAGCACGAAGAGAAAGTGTCCTTCAAACTTATGGTTAGCATCCACAGTGCTGAAATATCTGTGAGCAAAGCCATGAATCACTGCAAGCTGACACTGACCTCTGACCTGAAAAAACTAATTTACTGCACCTACAAGAGTCACGGATGCATCAGCAACAAAAAAACAGCAGTATGGATGGTATTCATGGGGCTCCGGCCAAAAAGCGCTCAGTTTTGGCAGAGGAGAGAGGTGGATTATTTCCAGCTCGGTGTTGATGCCAAATGAGGGTACATGAGGGCGTCTCAGTAGCCCCCAGAGACACAAACTAATCCCTCCAGGGGGGTATCAGCCAAGATGTGAAATATGTTTCATGGTATCTTTGCAGGGCCACATTGCATGGTTTTACATATAGGAATACCCAATGAGATGGAGATTCACTCCAGTGTCCCCCCAATTTCACGGGAAGCAAAGATCTCACAGACACAATAAGACAAACAACCGCGCATGTCGTCTTCCCCCTTTAAAACATGAAGGCTATCTTTCAGATAAAGGGAGAATCTTTTGTTTATTGGAGGGAAAGATCACATTTTTAACACTTTAGCCCTGCTAGAAATAGCTACTGCTGATGTGCAACACATTTTGCTTTCTGTTTTTAGTTCTAGATAACTGGTGAGAGGTTGAATATGTGACTAATATTTCTTTTCTCGATAAATCATTTGTCTAAAAATAGTGAAACATTTCTGTTGTGATTCCTTAAGAGCCCACAGTGATGTCTTCAAAGATTACGTTTTTTTCTGATCAGCAGTCCAAACCACAAATGTATGACACAGAAAAGCTTCCAACTCCTCAAATTTGGGATGCAAGTATGTGCCATTTCTGCAGATTCTTTCCACAATCAATCGATTCATTGCTTGGTCTATAAAATGTTAAAAAAATAACCATCAAAAGTCCAAAGTGACGTCTTCAAAATGTCTTATTTTGTCTGACAAACAGTCCAAAACCCAAAGTTATTCAATTTACAATGATATAAAACAGAGAAAAAGCAGCAAATTATGACATTTTTTTAAGCTGGAACCAGAGAATATATGGAATGTTTGTTTATCAAAATAATTACAATTATTTTTTCTTTAATTGTTTTATCTACATGTGACATCTTGCTGATTTACTTCCTGCAGGTACACTGAAGTTTAATGACAGAAAAAATCTCAGATTATCCAAAATATCAACAGTAAACATCAGATATTCGTGTCATTTGAAGGGATTCCTTCTTTTTTATTTTTCACCACAAACATTCAACAGGAAAAAATCCAATTTCTCCACCAACAGTAGCCTAAGTGAACCACAACAATGCTGCTACCACTCTTCTTCTGCACAACAGATGAATACACTGAGCTCATAGCTGCTCTGTTAAAGCTGCTGAAAGGCATTATGGAAAATGTTGAGTAACACATTACAGCAGAAGAAAGAAAGTGGGTACACCAAAAAGAATACTTAAACATTCTTAAAATATCTTAAGGAAATGAATAAAGATGGATAAGTAACAGATTTGAAGTATGTGACAGAGGATTTTTCCTCAGTCAGGGTCAGAAATCAGGATTACAGTGAACTGACTTGGAATCAATTTCAAGTATCTGTTGAGTCACTTTTGAGTTGTAGGGCTCTGAATGGATCATTTTGTCTATAAAATGTCATAAAACAGTTAAAAATGCCCATGTAGGTCTTCAGTTTACTATCAAAAACTGTATATGACAAAGAAAAGCAGCAACAGCTAACATTTAAAGGTGCAGTGTGTAGAATTTAGTGGCGTCTAGCAGAACAGACTCGGCAGAAATGGAATATAATATTCATAATTATGTTTTCATTAGTGTATAATCACCTGAAAATAAGAATCGTTGTGTTTTCGTTATCTTAGAATGAGCCCTTTATATCTACATAGGGAGCGGGTCGTCTTCCACGTAGCCCGCCGTGTTGCATCACCTAAAAAGTAGCCCAGAACAGACAAACCAAACACTGTTTTTACGTTTTTTTACGAGTTTCGCGGCCACCGTAGGTTCTCCTACAAGCTCGGAAGGGGAGGGGTACTCGGTTGATCTGCGAACTCACCGCTAGATGTCACTAAATCTTACGCACTGCTCCTTTAAGAAGCTGGAACCAGACGATGACTAAATGTTTTCACATTATCTGTTATCAAAATAGTTGCTGAATAACTTTCTGCCGGTCATCTAATCAGTTAAATCGACTTATGGTTTCACTTCTGAGATGCACGTACACGGCTACATCACATGATCAGCCATCTAACAGTAGTCACTGATCTACCTGCTGGTTTATGACGCGCACAAGACCTGCAGCACACCAAAACTAAATTGCTGACCAATCTCCAAACAAATCACAAACAACTAAGTATGTGCTGCTGTTGTATTTAACACTTTTCTTCCCCGGTGTTCCCAGCTATCAAGCCTCCTCTTATCTGCTGTGAGGACAGAGTCTCCACAGGGTTGAACCGAGCTGACAGGAGCCCGATACGTCTTTGAGAGATGACCCTGCAAAATAGTTGGCATTCTTCAGGGGAGGGAAGGGGAGTCAAGAATTATTTCCGCTAAAAGGTCAAACATGGAAATGATTATATGCATTGTTGCTGATGTTGGGCAGTCTCTCTCTCTCTCTCTCTCTCTGTTTTTTTGGGGAGGGGGGGGGACTGAAATGAGCACACAATGTAGTCTGTCTCCCCGCTGACCGTTTTCAAATGTTAATGGCTGGCTCACGGTGCGAGGGCTCAGCAGGGGGGTGGAGGGACCGCTATTCATGGTCGCTGGGGGAGAAGCTCTTCACGCTCACTGAAAATCTTGCACAGGAGTAAACTTGGGGCAAAGAGACAAGAAATTCACCACTGAGAACGGCAAAAACTCCAAAACATCACAGCATGATAATAAGAAAAGTTTTTAAACAGGCCGTGGGATATATCAAACGAATAAAATTACAAGGTAGAAAAAGCCATTTCCGTGTAAAACTCACAGAGGATTCACGAAAGGGTGATCATTACGTGCAGGTTTTCTCTGAATAAACTCCGTTCCTCTTTCAGGAGAATACAAATGTCTCTTTCTAGAAGTGTTTCTCTTTCCACACAATGCAATCCCTGCACAACCGAACACGCACACAAGCACAGAAAAGAAAAGACTCTGGTATCCCGGTGAAAGCCACTGCCAGACTCATTAACAATGTAAAGGGGCACCTTGAAACAATCATGTGCATCTTCTGAACAACCTTCCCATGCACATGCCTGGAATGCTCTCATTCTCACGGGGCGCTCCTCGACCTCTCAGGCTCCCATCCCCCCCACCACCACCTCCCCATATACATCCAACTCTGTTTGCCCTCTCGTTCCCCCCACAACTTCCTCTCCCTTTCATTTTCTGCAGGCCCTTTCAGCATCAGAGATCCTCCTCCTCCCTCCCTCCCTCTCAGAACAATGTCTGCTTCGCTCTCCTCCAGCTCCCTTGCTGTTGGACCAGTGCCTGGAACCTGAACCCATAAAAAAGAAACACTGAGGAAAACACGCACACACACACACATATTGGCCAGAATATGGGTTCACCTAATCACTCTTCACTGTGGTTGTGAAGCTATTTCTGCAATGGTTACATCAGCTATGAAAGAATGAGTTAAAAGGTTGTGGAAGTCTCCGAGCGAGTGTGTGCGTAAGAAGGATTTTTTCCTTATTCTGCACCAGAAAAGTTATGTCTGAACACTTCAAACTGCCTCAGGTATCATCTCTTTCTTTCTTTGTCTGTCAGGCTCTTTCTCCTCAGAAATCCCTGGGCCTCACTGACGCTGTAAGAGATCCATCTGTGTGCGGCCCCATCAGAGGGATTATACGCATTAGGTGACCTATGGAAGACAAGCCTTCCCTTCACACCTGAACACCTGTTGGAAACCATCTCTGATGTCAGAGAGGAGGGCAGCGTCTGGCCAGACTGTGGCCACCTCACCTCGGGGCATGCGAGCGGGCGCCAACCGACCTCGTTAAGCTTCTGTTGAAACATTACCACTCTGTGAGGAAAGAAGTACTTAATATAGCTGTAAATAATTCATTGCAGCTGAGATCAAGAGCGAACGCAGAGATTTGAGAGGGGACACAGTCAACTTTGCAACTATTTCACAAATCTAAAACAGACAGCTGACCTGCAGGAAACTCAATAAACACAGCAGTTACGCTGACGCAAAATGTGTCATCTAACGAGGGGACAAGGCCTCCTTGGTTGCCTGATTTCCCACCTTCCTTCTCGCTTCCTGCCACCCTCCTTTCCTGTGGCAGTGTTACATAATGCAGATATGTTTATCATAAGCAAAGAGCCCTGGCTACATAGTTTCTACGCTCTCACTATCTTGCCTGAATGCGATAGGGAGGAAAGAGTCAAACAAAAGAAGTGGAAATGCAGTTTTACGTCAGAGAGGTTGCGCACTGTGCCGATTTAATCTCCACAAACAGATAAGAGCTTGGACACGCTGGTGTTGATCAGATTTGTCAATATCCACTGATCAATTTCCTTGTTTAGGATGAAGGCAGTGACCAAGGAGACCTGGTAACAAGTGTTTCCTCCCTAAGATCACTGGCCCAAACCATCACCATAACCCTTCACTCTGTTCCTGCTCTCTCCGCTCTGTGAACTGTATACTTAACAGGACAATGAGTCAGTTAGGACCATGACGCACATACACAGCGCGCACGCCCACCAATCACAACCAAACCCTCCTAAACAGTGAGACCAGGCCCAGTAGACGCTGAGGGACGGGGAGGAAAAGAAACCAAAATTGCACTTGAACTGTGTCAAGTCCAGAGTCTGAGCCAAACTCCTGGCAAGCAACAACTTCACACTTCAGAAAACAGCCAGTGAAAAGCTGGAGCCACTGCCCTAAAAAACCCTGAATCATCCAAATATTTCGCACAGCTTTGCATGAGGGAGCACAGTTTTTGCTTCCCTAATATGGTGAGACACAAGTACACGTTGCTAATGATGAATGAAACAAAGCAGGGAGATGATACTCTCTTGCTAAAACGCTCTATGTTCCCTAAATAGTGTTAAAAGCTCAAAATCATTTACACAGCTGGAGTCCAGAGAGGTGAAGGATCATCTTCCCGCTATCTGTGTCCAAGTAAAGTCCAGAAAATTAACCGAATTGAAGTTCAAATCACATCACAAGTCAATCCAAAGCTCCCTGGGCTTCATATGATGCTGACAACAAGCTGTAACATCTCAGCAGGCTGTCATCACAAGATAAACCCGAGTGACTGACAGCGAAAGACAAGACAAAGACCCTGATTGGCTTGCGGAGTCAAAACACAGTCTGAGAGTTCCCATAGGCCACAATAAACAAGGCACCCAGCAGATATCATAAGGACATGATTCATTTTTAAGTGAAAGTGTCAGTTAGAGGGTAATATGATAATATACGTGAAACAAGGCGGTATAAAGAGGATTGTTGTATCAGTGTGATCTTGTTCTGTTAGGCATTTAATTCAATGGATAATCCAAAAAACAAACACACCTGTCTGGTTATTTTATCCATAAAACAGCTACTCAATTGAGCTTCAAGTATAAAGTAAGTACTACATCTCAATATTACACAGAAATAGACAGAAAATCACTGTAGGGCAACTATTTTAATAATTGAATAGTCGTTTAAATCATTGTTTCAGCAAAACTGGGCTGGTTCCAGCTACTCAGATTTAAGGATTTAATGTTTTTCTTTGTCATACATGACAGTAAACTGAACATCTTGTGGTTTTAAACTCTTGGTCTGATAAAAACAAGACATTTGAAGACGTCACCTTGGACTGTGGGAAATTTTAATCTGCTGTTTATCACTATTTTCTGACATTTCATAGACAAAACGATTCATTGTTGATAAAAACTAATCGTTTGCTGCAGTCCTGTGTGATATAACACTACATACTGTGTGTCACAATATCAGATCTTATCCATATTACCCAACCCTAACCTCAGCTAAGGTTACAAACATCTATAAAATGTAAGAAAAGAGTGAAAAATGCCTGTTACGGTGCCCTAAAGCAAAAAAGTAACATCTTTAAATTGCTATGAACAGCTCAAAAGATATTCAGTTTACTGTCATAGCAAATCTTTTTGCTATGAAAATATGACTAAAATCGATTGGCAAAAGATCTTTCGGTTAAATAAATCAATAGCCAAACAATAGAGAAGCAAGAGAGGTCAGTGAAGAAGCACAGGCAAGTGCCCATGTGTTTTTTATATACCTGCTACTTGCTCATTTGACGTTTTTTTCGGGCTTTGTCAGCAGCAGGGATAGTGGAGGGAGACTCTAAGCTCAAACGATGAAATGAGTAAACAACATAACAGTATTTCGGTCTCTATGTATACTTCTTTTAAAAAGGTGGTGCACAGGGGAATGGGGGGATAGTTGCATTTTCACGTATATTTACGTCCCTGTGATTGTAATAAACGTACAGATACAGGTGAGACATTAAAATAAGTCTCTGTAGCCTCAGAAAAACACACATTAGAAGACACACATATCAACTAGAAACATCTCTCAAAAAAAAAAAAACCTGACAGCGTCCTTATTTCACCGCTTCTGTTAAGTGCAGTTTCACTTTTAATCATCCCGAAAGCTTTCATATAAGTAATTAAACAAGGTGTTAAAGTTTTAGAAAGCTCACCCACTCTTCTGACAAAAAAAAAAGCAGCTCTGTTGTAATGTCTCCCAGCTTTACAACAGTCCAACCTGAGTCCGTTTGACTTACTTTGTATTTCATCTTTGCAGCAGCTCTTCTCTCTCTCTCTCTGTGTGACTCCAGAAACAAAAATAAAAAAGGGTGAGGAAAATATCCGCTTTATCGCACCAAAGAGGCGCACATCTGAATATCTGCGGACTGAAGTGTTTTCTGTGCGGTTAACAAGCCATCCAGAGTCTTCATAGACGGAGAAAACACTCAGGCAATAATCTCTGAGATCCAGACAGCTTCTCTCTACTCCTCTCTACCATCAGAGCCAGTCCTCAACACATTCACGGTCTACCTGCATTTGCATAACGAGCCGCTGATTGGTCGAAAGAAACACTAACTCCGCCCCTTCTGTCTTCCCTCCTCCCATAGTTCTCCTGCAAGTGACGTCATAAGTACGATGAACAACAGTAGATTAGATCATCAGCAGAAAATGTGGATGTCGGTAACTCCAGAAACATCTATGCAATTATTCTTCTTTTTGGTCGTCATGTAATCAATGCCTCTGATGTGAATCATCGTTTTAAATTCTCATATTGTCATACTGTTATATTGCTACTGTGACAACAGGAGTAAAAAATCTGTAGGATATGTTGTTAATTTTCTCATTTTATTGGGAAATATGTTAATTCACAAATGTGTGTATGTTCCCTAATTCTCTTTCCCTCTTTTCTTGATTGAGTTTAAAGGATAGGTTCACAATTTTTCAAGTCAGGACCCCGAATGAACATTGAAATAGGTTTGTAATCATTCCTCCTGTTCATACTGACCATTAGAAGATCCCTTCATAATCCACTTACAATATAAGTGATGAGGAGGGGCTCCGTCTGTGCAAAAATGTATTTAAAGGTTTATCTGAAGCTAATATGAAGCTCCAGCCGTCCAAATGAGTCACATCAAGTAGATATCTTTCAACGTCACAGTCTTTTTAGTGCCAAAGTCCCTCTTGTTTGTTATTATACTTCCACCGCAGCTCAACAGGGAAACACAAAGAGGGAATTTGATGCTAAAAAAAGACTGTAAATGTGGCAGATATCCACTTGATATGACTAACTCAGACTGCTGAAGCCTCATATAAGCTTGAGATCAACTTTTAAATAGCTGTGTGGACACACTGTGGATTTTGGCCTCCATCACTTACACTGAAAGCACATTTGAAGGGGATCTTTAATCGCCAGTATGAACAGGAGGAACGATTTAGTTAGCCATCTGAAAAAAGAAAAATGAAGAAACTTATCAATTCCCAATCGCAGCTGAATCAAATCATATCGAATCGGCTTTGTATCTCAGTGTATTATCGTTACCAATCTATCTGTATTGTTTTTGTTTCGACTCATGGACGATGATTTTAGATATGTATCGAATCATCTGAGAGGGGAAAGATACACACCTCTAGTCTCGATACCAAATTTCTAAACCACAAATTTATGTATACATGGAGAAAAAACATTCACAATCACACATATCATGGTCTGATGTAGCATAAAACAGGAGAACATAACAGTCATCATGATTTCAGTTAATTTTACTGCATGTGAAGAACGCAACATTTTTGAAGGGCCATTTTTTTGAATTTTTTAAAAAACAAATAATTGGTCAAATTTAACCTGCGACACCCTCTATGTACAAATATGTATCATATGCACACATTTTTAAATAAAAAAGTTGAAATATTTCCTTTTCTCTATATACGTAAGGGTTAAATCTCCTAAGTCAACCCTTAATTCTCTTGTTCATACAAACAATGGAAATAGCAACAGATCCTTAAAACGTTATAAAAATATGCTCAATGAAGCCTCTGAGGTCAAATAAATTGCCTTCTTCTTATCTATTTCCTTATTTTTAAGATTTTTTTATGCATATAATTATTTACCATTTTTTAAAATTTATTTTAATATTTTTTTGGTTTTTCATTTAGTTATCTATTTTGTTTTTATATTATATAAATACTTATATTATGAATATGTTATCAGCACTCCTGTATTATACTGTGTACTTGTTTTGTACCTGACGTCCTATGTACTGTTATTGTTTGAATAAAGTTCTGTGAAAAAAAAGAAGAAATCATCTGTAAATTTTTCCCCATGAAACATTTATGACTGACTTGAATTGCCAAATATACATTAGGTTAAGTATGTTTAAATACTTAATTTCAGCGATTACATGTCAGGAAGTTCTTGACTTGACTTGACGATGGAGAAAAAAAAAAAAAAGAAGCTGGTTGTTTTTCTGAGAAAAGTGAACCCTGAGTATGAAGGAAGTCTGATTATGCAGCATTTCCTTCTGCACAGAGAAGTTTCCGCTGGTTCAGAAGAAAATTACAACACCACCCAGTACCTAGAGTTTTTTCTTTTACCTAGTATAAATAAAATAAGACACAAAGTGCTGTAAGCCGCCCTGCACACTTTCCTTTCCTGCAGAACTCTGGTGACCTGAATATGTAAACATCAATAACTGGCGTCAGTTTACAAGTGAGAGAAGCACGAAAACAAGACATTTGTGTTTGTTTTCAGGTGAAATCACATCTAGGTACACAAGACAGAGATGAAGGGATACAGCAAAAAAGTGAGGAAAAGGTTTGACCTGTTGTCTTGGAGCTGTATTTTCCATCACAAGACTGTTATTGCTGCTATATCACAGACATGAAATGCTCCTCAGAAACAGAGCAAAAAATCTAAATTGACTTTGAATCAATACTAAAGGGGTACTGAACTCCAAGGAAGCAATTTACTGGTCTTGACAGATCTTTTTTATAAAAACTACAAATGGCAACAACTGCTTACAACTTGGTTTGACTCAATAAACGTGAAAATTGTACCTGTAACTGGTGCAATGCATGCTTTTCAAAGACATGTATCTTGCACAAATGACCTAAATCTAAAGAATTTAAATGAGACGTATTGTGGTTTATACTGTCGTCACATATTGGCAGTAGCGGGAGAAGTTAATATAGAAGAACTACAATGTAAAATGACTTGACTATAGTAAAAAATAGAAAATCAGACGTGGGTACTTGGGTAAAAGTACCAAAATATTAGCAGCAGTGTATACTTAAATACTCATTGTGAACAGTAGTCTCTTACAGAGTGTTAGACTGTTAATAAGTTAATTGTAAGCAGGATTTTAATACTGTATCTGGTCCACACGAGTCTGTTGGGGTTTTAAAACAATGATGACTCACATGCCATGAGCTTATCATATGTCTTATAACTTCAGGGTGGCAAAGTAAGTAGTTTCTATACATAGTGGAGTCATCAAAAGAAAAAAAGGCAATGAGCTCTTGTGCCTTTTTTTGGATGACTTCATCCACTGATGTGCACCATGAACTTTGGTGTTCATGGTGGAGTAAAGTCATGATGACACAACTCAAGTAAAGTGCATGTACCTCATATTGTGATGAGTAAATGTACTTTGCTTCTCTCAGTCTCTGCATAAAGATAAATAGTCACGTCTACTCAGAGGTAAACTGCTAATGCAGCAACAGCTAAGTTAAGTTAAGTTTCAATATGCTGACATAATAATGTAGCAAAACACTTAATGACTAAGTTAGTTATGGTAACATGATATCTCCTCCTCCATGAAAACAAATCTAATGCTTTCTGTCTTTTCTTTAAAACCATGTAGTAGATTATATTACGTTATTTTAAAGGTTATTTTAAGTGCTCACCCTGACCGGAATGAAGGCAGAGCTGATGATAGCAGAGATGTCACCTCCGTGCACCCGACTCGGTGTCTAATCGAGGTGACAAAAAACACCCAAGCTGATCTCTGACAATCCTTCCTCTCTCTGCAGCACCGTGATCACACCTCTTCGATGCACACGAGCCGTGTCTGTGCAGAGTATCAGCTCTGTATCTCATAAGATACAAACACAAAACAGGAAACAAGATAAGAGTCCTGGTCTGCTTACATTTTTTGCTCAAATACAGGCCCGACGTGGGTTTACCTGTTTGTTATTGAGCCCCCTGCCTGCTATCACAGCCGCTTTAAAGAGGCAGAAATCGCCTGTAATTAGCCTGCCTCTCATGTGTTTCCGAAAGCTCTAATTTGTGTCAGCTCATTTATCACAATCACAGAGACCGTAACAGCTCTCATTGTCCCTGGTGAACAGTCATATCCTCATATGAATGCCTCTTGTAAGGGCACTCAAAACACTCGTTTGTGTAATATACACCATGCCCAGCTGGAGCCCATTCTCTAGGCCACAAGTGGGTACGGGGTCTATTCTTTTCTGTGTATGGCATGTGATTATGTGCACACGAGCACCTGTTTCCTATGACAAACACAACTCATTTTCCCATCTGTTTATATCAGCGCTTGGAAGAAAACAGCCTGAAATAAGCCAAAAAAAGGCTGTTTATCCCCTTTTCACAACATTTGGCAGGATTGGATCAGTCCATTAGTGTTCAATCTCCAGTGGCGTGTCATTTCGGATGGTTTTAACTCGAGCCTGACATGCATTATCAGCTCGTTGGTAGAAATGAGAGGTTTAGATCTAGAGAGTGTCTCGTACGGAGCTCCAGCATTGCAAAAATCGTCCACGCCAGCTTGAGTTACAGCTCCAAATCCTTCTTTTGAATCTCAGTGGAGAAGTCAAACAATCAGTGGGCCGGGGGAAGATTTGTATTGGCATCTGAGCTTGAGCGGCGAGCCCCCCCCCCGGTCGCCATGACAACTGCCACCATGGCGGCAATATCCGTGGTCTCACACCTACTGTATTACATGAGCAGAAAGGCAGCCAGTCTTTATAGGTGCAGGGGTCTTTCAGAGTTATTATGGCACATTTCAGCACGGAAATAGCCGGTAATAGAGGGAGTGAAAAATGAGCCGGCCTCCTTTCATCTCCGCCAGGTGCCTGTGATGTTTGGGTTACATAAGCGCCCCTGCAGATCTGACCCCAGGTTTAACAGAGGGCAGAGCAGCCATACATCTTCCATAAGTGGAGATCACAGGGCTCTGTGAGCTACGACAGCGTTGCCTGAAGCAGAGATCCTCAGTGGACGGACAGAGGCAGGAGGTGGCGGCGGCGGCGGCGGTGGTGGTGGTGGTGGTGGTGGTGGTGGAGGAGAAGCCTGACAACAGCTCCTCTGTGCAGGCCGGACCGGAGGTGGCCCCTCACTGCTCCCTGTGAAACACTGTCCCTCAAACTCTCGCAAACCAGCTCAGGCAGATTTATGGGACCACCCCCCCTCACCCCTTCCCCCACCTCCACCTCTACCGCCACCCTTGTTGCCTAACCCCACAGCCAGTGTTCAGACAGGCGGAGGCCCCCCGCTCGTCTTCAGTGTCTCCTTCTTTGTGCCCTGTGACCTTGTGCTGCCTTGTGGCCCAGCAGCAGCAGAGAGGAATGCACTGAACACACAAGGAAAGGGAAGACGAGTGAGAAAATATAAGTCTGACACACAGTGGGGGTCATTATGTTTTTGTACCCTAAACTTTGAGTAGACGCACCGTAAAACTGTTGCTTAAAACAAAGCAGCATCTACTTGGGACCCTTCATGACAAGAAGCATGAGCACTTTAATTTATGGCTTTTTCATGTAAAGCATGTATTTCACACAAAAAACACAAAAAAATTATAGATAAATTTAAGTTAAAAACAAAAACAGCAGCATTTTGTGTAACAGAAATATAAGTATCAGTCATTTGACCCCAATACTCTTCCAAAAAAAACATTTTCTCTTTTACCAGTGGTGGTATCTAGACATGCAGATAGTTTTAGTTTTATGAGTTTAGGTTTTGAGAAATCCATTTTTTGAGATTTCTGAGACCAACCCAATACAATGGAGCTGTATTGAATTTTGTTTGTGGAGCTCAAAACACTGAAATATTACATAGAAACTGAGCAGCAACATCTGTTTTTCAGAAACAATCTCTCATTACTGCTCGCCATGAACAGCCTTCTTTACCTCCAAAGAAATCACTCCCTCATTAATCACTCACTACCTCCCTACACGCTCAATAGTTTACCCAGTTGAGATTTTGCTTACTTAGTAATAACCGTCATTTTGTGTCATCAGTTAACTGTATGGGTCACACAATTTCACATTTATAAAATGCAGCAAATTGTCTGGGAACTCTGGAAAGAGATGTTGGTGTTGATTTTTTTTTTTTTTTAGCAATTGCCAGACAAGAATGTGGACATCCAGTGCCAAAATTTTAAAAATTGTGGCTGTCAGCACTATCTGCACACTGGCAACTATGAAATGGTTATGTTTAAGGAAAGATCATGGTTATGGCAAATAAACTATGGTTGATGTTCAGCAACTAAAGTCAAGCAAAAAACTGTAAAACAGACTGGTTAAGGATAATAAAAAGATGACCATTAATAGCAGGTCTGTGACAGGATACGATCCCTGGTCTCCTGGATCAAAGTCTAACTTGCTACACACTCATCCATCACCCGACCTCCACACCTAAATCATGCACTACTTCCTGCATTGGCAGTGAACGCTGTCATCAGATGTAAACCGTGAGGTGCCGCATTGTTCAGTATGGATGTAATTCCTTGTAATACTGGGCTGCATTTTTCAATCCTGTGAACACCGCAAACCAAATCTCATTCACATTCTTTGTATGGGATGGAGGCAGAAATCTCTCATAAAACCAAAATTATCAGCATGACTCGATACCACAAAGTTAGAGAGAAACTAGTTTGGGGTTAACTGAGGCTAATTGGAATAAAAACAGACTTTTTATGGCCACAAAAAGGACTGGACACACTCTCATCCATGTGCCTGAAACAGAAAACAAAAGACAAGATGTGCTTATGCAACTGGAACAAGTCTGATCCTCCCTCAAACTCAGAACTGTTTACTTTCCCTTTTCCCATAAATGCTGGGGCATTTCTGACAAAACACTGTTGCCCTCTGCTTTGAAACGACAGACTTGCCTCAGGTATTTATTTTTTGTCTTATTCCTTGGAAGATGAGTGATGCAGAGCGGTTTAGAGAGAATCTGACACTGAATTCCTGAACTGAACTGGGTGTACAGTACAGCAGAATCACTGATTGAGTCATGTACTGTGTTCAAAAGCTTAATGAAAGTCAATAAGTCCACAGAAACATCTTGATGCAATAACTCTGTTGCACCAAAGTCATGACATCATGTCGGGTTAGTCTCTCTTACACTAGCTTCTGTAACTCATTGCAAGCTCTCATTTCTTTTATCTGCCTTTCTGAAAAAATGAAACATGTTCCTGGAGTTTACTTTCCAAAATCTAAGACCATCGAAATCCAGTACAGCAGTTGCTATCAGAGAGACGTTACTACAAAAAAACTACAGCCCCGATTAAAATAAATTAAAATAACCACAAGTGCGGCAGCGTGGGTATTTATGCCACCGTAAGTTGGTTTTGTCCATATCCATAAAACTCCCCAACACAGTCTTTGAAAGTGTAACTAGTGTTAATCTCTGCTGTGTGAAGACTTGTACAGCATTTTCTCCTCTCTGTCCTCCTTTTATTACAGACATGGCTGAACTCGCCTCGACACCTCCACTCGCTCATGGACTCTCTCTTCCGTCCAGCCGATACGTTTAGCCCGCAAACATCTAAGACTTATTAAACATCTAGGCCGCTAAAAACATAAACATAGAATAAATGATATATTGTTTTCCGGAAAAATCCCGTCCTTATCTAAACATATGAAGTGAGCCACAAGGTTCTGTTCCAAGGCTGGATTTGTAGGCCTTGTTCTGACTGCCAGCCCAAATCTGTTTTTTGGCATATCCAGATTGTATCCAGATTGATTTTAGAAAGTCGGGACAGCAAAAAACCACATGAAATGCGATTTTTGCAAACCGGATCCAAGCCACATTTGGAGGTGGTTTGAAATGTGATTCCAATGGGATTTCTACAGATGTGTCTCAGTTCGGATGCTTTGGCCACTCAAATTGGATTTCAAAATGTCTTTTGCGTCACTGACAACGTAACACACGATGACGACGTCAAATCCAGAGTGACGGAGGTGCATCAGAGGCGGCTGAGCAGAATCCATTCTGCTACTAGCAGAGCGGTATGGAGGAGAACAACAGTCCATGGACAGACGCTGAAATAAATAAAAGCCAGCGTACACCTACGTTGTTACCACAGCAACCCACGCAGATAGGTTGGTGATGTCTGGACACACAAATCCGATCTGATGACTTGCAATGTAGCTCATTTGTTTAACCTGTGCACAAAAAGAAATTTAGAAATTTAGGCTAGCTGTTTCCCCTGCTTCCAGTTATGCTAAGCTAGGCTAATCACTTGCCTCCTCCAGCTATGTATTTAGTGCACACATGTGAGGTGTTGAACTTTTCATCTAATGCTTGGCAAGAATGTGAATAAGCGTATATTCCCAAAGTGATTCCTGAAATAATCCTAAACTGACATCTGGCTTTTCAAGTCGTCATGATTTCCAAGTCTCTCTAAAGTGTAAAAGCTACTCTCTGCTGTGTTTAATGTTCTGAGTCACACTGCTCAAACATTACAGTAGATTGATTTCCTTCTGCATCATTAGCTGCATTAACCACAGATCAGAGAAAACAGTCACAGCACTATAGCGCTGCAACCTTTAGCAACCGCTCCAAGGCTCCAGTTTGACCGACCTCACCAACATGAAGGGTTTCATTTACGTCTGATTGTCACAGTTGTATTTCAATGACCTGAATAGCTCCTTGTACGCGGCTAAAGGCTTTGCTTTATTTGGCCTTCAACTTGGCAGTGATAAGTGATCCACAGTCGCTGAAAAACAAGGCCATAAAAGTCTGTATTAGACTTAGATTGTGCTGCACACGTAAACGCTTACTGTGAACGTGAATTACTCTTAACCGGGCGCCAAGGCCATCTTTTAAAACCAAGAGTTCAATGTTCACTCTGTTTTTTGTTTTTTTTTCTTCATATCCCTCTTACTTGTTCATTCATTGTACATTGCCTGGGCACACCTTCCCCTGTGAGTAATTTGCCTCTGGATTGGTCTTGTATTCTGCTGCAGAGCCAACTGTTCATCATTCTGTCACCAGCTACTGCAGGATAATGCTTCAGTGTCAAGAGCAGTTTTAAAATTCAGGCGACATACAGATCCCTGCATACAGCAGAGCTTTATTAATGGAAACAAGAGAGGTGAAAAATCCCTATTTTGCACTTGAAATGTGAGGACACTGGAGTCATACATGTAATATTGACACAGTATAGGCTCAGGTCTTGCTCCCAATCATCCACTCCACTGAACAATGAGCCTGTATATGTGTCACTCAATCCACAGCAGGAACAGACTTTTCAGTTAAATATTTGGTTGCAGACATTTGGTGACATAGAGGCTACCTGCAGGATTAGTTGGTGAACATTACCTTCAGTTATCTTCTTTCTCTTTTTTTATTGCTCCTTTTTTATCGCTCCTTAAGATGTTGTTATCAGAGTTCAATGTTCACTTTTTGTTATCAGAGTTGTATCAGAGTGTTTACTGACAACCTTTTTGCGGCTCTCCTCTCAGTTAATTTTGCCATATTCTTCATTACTGTGGATAAATACCTGCTGTACATTTAAATTTACACTAGTTCCGCTCAAGCACTCTTAGCTCTCACCTTCTTTTAGTGACTTTTCTCATTGATCCTACAGTAGTTAGTTATTTTAGCTCAGCAGTTAGCTTAGAAGCTAACTTAGCTAAGCAGTTAGCGATGACTCTCTCTCCCTCTCCTTCTCCCGCTCTCTCTTGCTTGGTGTGTCATATGTTTAGCTATTCCTCTGCCTCCTTTAGTGATAATGGTAGGTGTAATAAATGTAGTTTATTTACAGTGTTGGAGACTAGTTAGCCAGACCCAGTAGCCGGTGCGGGCTGATCTAAAGCCTTCAGCTATCAGGATCATCTCTTTAAGATTCGGAAGACATCCTCTCTACATTTAAGAATAGGCTTAAAACTTTCCTTTTTGATAAAGCTGATAGTTAGGGCCAGCCAGGCTAGCGTTGGACCAGCCCTTAGTTATGCTGATATAGGCCTAGACTGCTGGGGGACTTCCCATGATGCATCTGTACTCTCTCCATCTTCTCTCCATCTGTACACATTCATGTACCATTAGTGAATGTTACTAAGTTGGCTTCTTTCCCAGAGTTTTTGTGCTTTCTTGTCTCCGGTTATGGATGTCGAGGGCCATGGTGGCGGATGGTGTTGTGGTCCTGTGCATGTCCTGCCTCGACACCTTCTCCTGCTATTATTGCTATTATTACTACTAGTCATACCTCTATTATTATTATCATTGCTACTGTTATTCTTGTTGTTATTATGCTTCTCTGTGTGTCTCTCTCCTCCCGCTCCCCCTCCTTCCTTCTCTCTCTCTCAACCCAACCAGTCAAGGCAGATAGCAGATGGCCCACCTAGAGCCCGGTTCTGCTTGAGGTTTCTTCCCGTTAAAAGTTTTTTTTTCCTTGCTGCTATTGCCAAGTGTTTGCTCAAGGGGAAATTCTTGGGTCTCTGTAAATAAAAGAGTACGGTCTTGACCTGCTCTGTGTGATATGTGACCTGAGATAACTTTTGCTATGACTTGGCACTTTATAAATAAAAATTGAATCAGGATTTTACGTTATGTAAAGGTGGAGTCAGTGATTCTGGGAAAAGATTATTAATATCTGAACTCAACAGCCAAAGAAATACAACCCTCCCTTTAGTGTTCCTTCAGAAGCGCCGCCATCCAAGGCATCCATATATTTCTCTAGTACTGTAGCAAATGTGACAATAAACCTGTCAATATTTAGATTAGTGTTGAAGCCAAATACTTATCTATGCTGAAGTCTAACCAGAGGAGTAGCTTATCTGATTTATTGATAACATTGTCGCTAGTAACTTCAACAGTAACAGTAACTTATACTCTACAATCAGTGATACATGGAACAAAGAAAAAGGAAGAAAATTCACGTTATTTAGATTTTCTTCTTACTGTGGTGTAATTCCACAGAAGAGCACATAGGCGAGACAAGTAACAGGTGAAGACGTGTAATTCAAAGTGAAAGAATGTGAGGTCTGCTATCAGAAGTAAACATTTTTATACCAAGTTGGAAAGGTGATATCTCCCATGTTGTTTGCGTTTCATTACTATCATCCATTCCTTGTGGGCCAGGATGTGGAAGAGGGAGAGTAGCAGGCAGAAGCAGAGGTTGGAGTGCAACCTCTGCCTTTTCCTCAGTACAGTACTTGCCCAGTGCAAGTACTGGTTCCAGCAGCCTGGAACCTGGCGAGCTACAGTGTGTGCAGATGCTGCAGGCTCAAAGACTTGCAGCTGAGCAAGTATGTTGCCTTGCTTGCTTGAATTATTTCACCAGTTCTCTACATAAACACCCTTATTCAGTGAACTAAGGCCCACATTACATCAATATAGCAGTATTACCTCTGGAATGACACTGGCCCCACATTTAATGTGAAAACAACTGTATCTGGTCATAATAAAAAAAAATTGTTTTAACTGAGACTGCACACAAATTACCAAATGTTTGCATTGTTGTTGGTTCTGTTATGTTTTTCCCATGTCATGTATTTTGAATGTAATAAACACAGTTTACACCGTATTCATGCCATGTTCTATTGAGTCTTTAGAAAGGAGACTTTGAAAAACGTTATGATTACAAACAATGTGTCATTTTCAATATTTATTATGAATACATTTTCAATAAACAGAACCAGAAAATAAATAAAAAAAGAAAGTAGAAAATATAAACAGAAAAATAAATACAAATAAAAGTAGGGAAATACAGTAAAAGTGCCTACACCCTGTTAGGAATGTATGCTGTGAACTGGCCCTGGGGATCTGGGTAACGGTCGCAGATGTTCCATACACAGCAGCTTGGTATTACCACTCTATGTCCATGACCAAGTGCAACACAACAGTACAACAAAAGAGTACAACACACTGTCTATAGGCTGTGTGGCTGAACTGCCGGTTGCTCTCACCAGGGCTTGGAAGGTCATGTACAGCCCTGATATCGTTCCAGATCCTCCTGGCCAGTCTTAGGACCCCTTCTTCCAAAATGTAGAGGGCCGTGTGCAGCAGGTGTTGGGGGCTTGGCCGCAGTACTTCCTCTCAATGTTGGAGGGCATCTCCCTGCATCTCTGGCAGACACACCAGGTTGGCTGACCCTGGACTGGGTGGGCTGTAGGGTCTCCAAGTGATGAGGAAAGTAGGTCAAACATCATGCTTGCGTCCCTTATCAGACAAGTCTGCAACAGCTGATGAGATAGCAAAGTTCAGGCCCTGAATTCTCCTGAAGTGATGAAATTAGCTTTCTTTGTTACTCTCACCATTTAAGTAATTGTAAACCTTGAGTCTCAAATCCATTACTGTTGTAACAGATTTGCTAGCTGCTGCTCAGCATCACACACAGTGTGAACTTTCTTGATATGGGACAGAGCTCCAGCTCTGTTGATGTGTAAAGAAGGCAGGAAGTCAGCCACGTTCAGTCCACTGGGCTCGCTCCCGGTGTGGAGTATGATTTTGGTTTTGCCTTGGCGGTGGTGACGGGAGGCTGAGGAGGTGGCAGATTGTGAGGTTAAAGTGGTCACAAAAAGAGCAATCAAAAGCCAAATATCTAATTTGAACAGTTTACGTCACCTTTCAGACAAAGACTGAGAGCCAATGCTTGACTCGGGCAGTGGAGGTGGTCTAGATGTTCCAGCTTTATATGGTGTGGAAGTGGATGCCTCTTTCTCATAGCTGAAGCAAAACAAACTTTAAAAACTACATTGACCAAAGAGAGGACCGTAGCTTTGTAGCTAACAAGGACGGTAATGTTACATAGCATAGGATTTCAAATTATGCATCAATCTGAATAATCTCACTATGTTTGCAAACTTGTGTTTTTAGGTCTTTGTGGCTATAAAACTCTTTGCAAACGTTGTACGGACAAATTCGATGATATAAAGTGAACAATGACATAGCAAGTAATGTAACTAACGTTAGCTAGGTTGTCAAAATCAGCTAAATATTTAGCAATGACAGAGTTGGAGAGAGGAGTGCCGGGAGAAGTTTGTTATGTTGGAATACAGAAAGCGTAACTTAGTTTTATCTAAAACATTTTCAAAGTCATGGCTGAATATTTAGCTTTTCCTTGAGCGAGACTTGGTTAGACCCAATGATTAACAGACTATTCAAGTGAAAGGTAATGAAAAACTTTTTAATTCTCTGTACAGTCCTCTCCATTTTGTTGTCAGACACTTATGATAACAATCTGTAACTCTGTAACTGGAGTAACTGTTTCAATTCGTGATGCCAGGGCTTTGCTAATGATTTTCATGTCTGTTTTGATGAGTGATCGCTTGATGGGGGTCTTTATTGGGTTTTAGGAAAAGAGAGATTGTAGGATTTTTGTTTCATTTCAGCAGTTAATCTGTTGAAAACGAGAACTAGAGTTTCCCAGAAGTGTTAATAGAACTCAGCAGGTAAGCCATCAGGTCCTGGTGATTTATTGTTGGTCATAAGTTTGACTGCATTGTTGAATTCTCAAGTGCATTTGCTTGGTCTTCAGTAAGTTGTGCTAAATCAATATTGCTTAGGAATGCACCAGTGCCTTCTTGGCTTGGTTTATGTATTAATGAGTATAAATTGGTATAAAAATCTTGGAAGGTCTTATTTGTTTCCTCAGATGTCTGCATGATCTTCCCTGCTGAGTTCATAATCGTTGGTATTGTTCTTTGTTTCACTTGATTTGGTTGGCCAGGTATTTTTCAGATTTATTGCTGTATTCAAAATTTTTGTGTCTGAGTCAGTGTAGGAGGAACTGAGTTTTTCTATTTGTGTGTTCATTCAGTCGTAATTTGTATTCCCATAAATCATTCTGGATCATTCTGTTTGCGAGAATGGTTGATATTCCAGGTGAGGGAGACGGGAGCATGATCGCTAACGGTAATGAGGTGTATTAGTATGTCTGAGATTTTGGAAATAATGGACTTACTGCTTAAAATGAAGTCAGTGTGAGAGTAGGAGTGATGAACTGGTGAAAAGAATGAAAATTCTCTAAGCAATCAGATGTTTTTAATTGCCAAACATCACCAAGACCAAAAAATACTAATGAACTGTTTAATTGTTTCTGTGGATTGGCAGTTACGTGTGCTGTTTAAATTGTTAAACCTGTCTACTGATGGGTTCATGACTGTATTAAAATCTCCTCTGATTATTGTTTGGGAGACAGACAGATTGGAGAGAGAGAGGCGAAAAAGATTTGGAGCAGTTTGTACTCCAACAGAGAAGGATTAAATCAAAGTGACACAGCTTAAAGGTTACGATAGCTTCCTCCATTTTGGCGCTCCGTTGTCTCGAAGGTCAGCACTGTTGAGACAGCTTGATTTTGGGAACCTTTCAGACGAAAATCAATCAAACTGCCCTAAAACTAGAGTCTCTCATTCCCCCCCTGGAGATTCCAAAGCTTTATTATCTGATGTTTTTTTATGACTCTTGTAACTGTTTTTATTAATTTTTTGTTGATTGTGGCTGTCTGGCCTTAGTTATGTTATTTCATTTTTCTGTTTTGTTTTGTTTTCTGATAGTGTGCTTGTCTTGTGCAGATTTACTTCGTCCCTTGTGAGTGAATCCACTAATCAAGACAATTAGATGATTTCGCTGCACAATTTCCGTTGGTATACAGTATCTCTCTCAGCTCTCATGAACCATTTCTCCTCCTGATATGAGCCCTATCCCTTTGATAAGACGTCTAGGATGTAGAGCC
Source organism: Thunnus thynnus (assembly GCF_963924715.1). Taxonomy (NCBI): domain Eukaryota; kingdom Metazoa; phylum Chordata; class Actinopteri; order Scombriformes; family Scombridae; genus Thunnus; species Thunnus thynnus. Next base: position 9,825,841 of record NC_089531.1, on the reverse strand, counting down.
AGGGCTGTGATTTGAGGGTGATGATGCCTGATAACGTGTTGACACTCACATTTCTGCTGTGAGCGGCTTCTCCGCCTGGTTGGGAGCATGATAAGACTTCCAGTTGGCAAGGTGACAGACTGAGCGTATTGACCCCCTCCGCTCTCTGTCTGATTGGAGCATTTGTGTTATTCTGGCATGTGGTTTAGTGTGTGTGTATGAGCATGTGTGTTTACTGTATGTAGTGTGTGTTACGGGGATGTGTGAGCACACGCAGCTTTAATCAGGCCACTAATCCTAGGGTGCTTTAGAGCAGCAGCATTGTGGGAGTGAAATGAGACTCTAAATCAAAATCTTTGTGTGTCTTTTAAAGAGCTGCAACTAAGCTTAATTTTCATGACCAATGAATCACTGTTATTTTTTATATTTAATCTAATTGTTTAATCTTAGGCGTCTAGGAGAAAGCAGAGTGAGAATATGAGGAAACAATTTTGTTGTTGATGAATCTTTTATTGCCAAATAGGAGGCAGCAAAACCTGCTGTACACACAACATTAATATTTTACCACCTTATATGGTGAACATGTTAGCAAACAGTGGATAATTTATACACTGGGCAGACATTTAGCAACATTAGTATTCACTTAACAGCTGTGTTTCTGTGCACGTGATGACTAAGTCCAATATTCACTCTCCTTTCAGCTCCGTTTTGGTCTCCACCAACTCATGAGGAAGATATCTGGCACTTTTATTTGCTAAATGCTCCACTATGTTCAGCAACTAGTAGTTAATTTTGATTGTCTACTGTTTGGTGCTGGGCAGGTAGCGTACAGTGAGTGTGCCAGAGCTTTTTTTTTTTTTTACTGTAAACTGCTGCCTGCTGTGACTGGAAACGATCCTACAAGAGAAGTGAAAGTGAACCCAAACAGTAAAGTTGTGGCTGTCAAACCAAAACTGAAAGACACTAAAATGCTCTGTAACTCTGAGGGGAAATGGATAGTTGAGTGGTAATTATCTGAGTTTTTCACTACTTCTTCTTTCACATTACACATAGTCATTTAATCCAATGTTATAAAATATTGATTGGAGCAACTTTAAATTATTTTCTAATTGAGGGGGATCCCAGGCCAGAGGAAGAAGAGAAACCAAAAATAAAAGGAAACAAACAAACAATCCAGTTACCAAGAAACAGGAAAAGAGAAGGAAACAAAATGGTAGCTCTGTACTGCAGACCATCCTGGCAAAACACTACGAATGAAAAAGTCAAATTGAGCAATTGTGGTTTGAATACAAGAAACCATTTAATACCGTTTTTAAGTTCAAAATGTTCCAAATGTCAATGTCTGTAATTTGTAGTAACATAGTAACAATATTGTGCTTTCTGCACAGTTTAATCACAGTAATGGCTGCATTTATTTTGTGTTTTAGTTATATTGTCATAGTGCCTCATACAGTACTCTGTGTACTCTGTGCAGTTTTTATCATCCCTTTAAATTTTATAACATAGCCAGCTTTTTTCCTTCATTCAGTTTTAGTTAACTATATGTGTATAGATAGAATAATATACTATATATATATTTGTTTTACTATATATACTAAGCATCTTTGGCACCGAAAACTCCTTCAGGATGAATGAAGTTCTTTATTATTCATTATTATCTTAGTGACACACTTCTGAAGATGGAAACAGCAAATGTTTACTTGATAAATGACCTAAAGACGATTAATCTATTATCAAAATTCTTTATTGACAATTATTAATTTTTATGGACTAATCGACAATGGTTTCAGCACAAATATCACCCCATGATACATTATATAAACATGTTCTGACTTTATTCTTTGTTTATAATCTTATTTGCAGACAAGTCTAATCTGATCATATTCATTCTATTCGCTGAATTCCATATTTGTATTTCTTCCTTTATTTAAATGTGTGCCAAACGTTTATCTGGCCGTGTGATGGATCCAGCACATTTGGACAGCTACTTTCTGGGGCGAGCTGTCCGGGGCTTTGAAACAAAGCATGGAGAGAAAAACATAGTGGTTTTGGCTTTGCTCTGGTGGTTATTTATGGAGAGGATCCATCCATCCTTTTGTGCTCTGCGGGCAGAGGCGATGCGGGTGGGAATTCTGGGAAGTGAAGGATCTAAACGCAGCAACAAACCCTCCCCCCTCTCCGAACCCCCCTCCCAACATGTTGGTGGACGTTGAGGACCGCCAGTGCCTCTGGCTTTCAAAATACGGCCCTCCAGAGTGCACCCGAGCACACACATGCTTAAATATGCACAGAAACACACAGAAAATAAACACAATTTAAAGAGGGATTCCTGACCTTTGCCTCCTCCTGCAGTACTGTTACTCACCATTTTGTTGCAAACGGCTTTCGGCCAACTGACCTACTTTTAGCTTCTTCTGACTGCACTGTACACATTAACCTTTTCTCCTTCCTGCTTTATTTAGCCAGCTCTTCTCATGTTCACTATGGTTTTGCTTCCCTGTGGCCATACCTGCATGCAAAAGCTTTCTTAACATAATCCTATCAAAACACAATCGGAACAAAGCACGATCATACCAAAGGGCTTGAGCAAATATCTGAATATACAGGAAGGAAAGTCAATGATACAATGCAAGCCATCCGTGATGGGGTCTTTGTGTGTGTGTGTGTGTGTGTGTGTGTGTGTGTGTGTCTCTGGTATGGCTGGCGGTGCACTGAAAATGGGGTTCTGGTTTCCTGCATACCCTGCTGACTGAGATGAATGGGTGTAGTGTGGGTAGTTTCTTAATGAACTCATAGCAGGGTGTAGTCTGGGCTGGCGGATTGCTCAACACCAAGTCTGGAGCGTAACGCTACAAATCTAATTGTGGCTGCTGAGAACGGGGTCTGACTGCTCTGATTGCTTTCTGGTTGCTGTTGTCAGGACAAGGAGCTCTGCCCAGGATCTGCGGCTGAAAAGTAAAGCGAGTTTTTGGCTTACATATGGATTTGGTGTTGGCGGGGTGGGTGGAGGAGACATGATGAGACACAGTGAAATGAGGGACATTTCTGGTATTAACGATGCAATGTTTCTTCAACGTGAAATGGAAACAAACAGATTACATCAACCAGCTGTAGGACTAAAGGCTTTGATAGTATGTCTGGAACCACCCAGAAGGTCACGCTATCTGTTGAGCAACAAAACCAGTAAAAGAAAACTATCAAAAGTGAAATTGAAATTGAAGTACTCAAGTACCCCTTCATCAACACCACCCGTCATATGGTATTTTTTTTTATTTCTTAAACTGTGGTGATGTGTTTTTGGATTTTATGGTTGTATTGCTTAGTTTTTATGTTGAATGTCTTGTGTTTCTTTATGTTTTCTTTGTCTTTTAACATCTTTGGACCATGTTGGAAATATGTGTTTTCACTTTGTTATCCCTTGGATTTTTGTTTTTGTGTCTGTAAGCCATAAATAAATGATATCATGTCATATCATATCATGTACAGTATATGTTCCAAATGTGTTTCATTTAAATTTATTTTAAACTGAGGGTTATTTTACATAATGGATATTAACTATACTATTTTTACAATATTTTTTTCATGCAGTTGAACTGTCTTTCCTTTTTGTTTGCATTTGTACCACTAATGGTAGGAGCCAGACACTCCAACAATTACTTTAGTGAATTGTTTACTTCTTTGCTTGCTTGCTAATTGGTTTTCATGCACTCTCAATCTCAACACTGCGTTCAGGTGTCTATTTTTTTTTCAAATTAGCTTAGCTACTCCACAATCTTTCCATGTACCACCTGGCAGATGCACAAGTACCCCTGGTAAGGAATTACTGCTATAAAGCGTACATATACCAGGCTAACATCCTGGTGGCCTCCAGTTTTAAGACAATGACCATGTAATTGCAGTGCTCCCATTTTAAGTCTGGCCAGGGAAATCTCTGCTGTCCGCTCTCAAATAAAGACATTAAACAGTGTAGCCTTGTAAATATTGCAGAACTTTTGTCGTGATTTGCCCGAACCAGACACATTTTTGCGATCTGACACAAAAACCTCAGAGTCAGCGCAGAATCTGTCCTTGTACCCAACAGGACGGGTCATTGAGTTTTAGTGGTTCAGTGTGTGAACTTCTCATGAGCTAACCCGGCTGCTGCAACAGTTTTCAAACACTGAGTTTTGCGTAGACAAAAACAAGATGCGTTTGTAGTTTGAGCACCTTGGATATCAATCTAAGAAGAGAGATAAAGAGTAAAAAACAGGAAAAAAAAACACACATTGCCCAAAACACACATGGTTTCAGTAAATATTGCAATCACTTATAAACTGAAACAACCTTGTAATCAGTAGGTTGTGTACATCCACGTCAACATGACAACCGTCTGTGACAAAAAAATGTGTTAAGACATTTGAAGTCTTGCGCTAACCTTTAAACTCGCTTTGTTAGCAAACACACACACAAGCTGGCTATGTTGTTAATGTTAAAATGTGACTACAAGGGAAATGGATATCCTTCTCTTCAGTTTTATTGAGGGAAGATATTTCATATGTGTTCCCTTTCTGACCTCATCCTGTTTTCGGTGGAAGCCTCGGTTTTCTGCGCAAGTGACTACCATGAAAACACACAACTGCAGGCCATGAGCACATTAGCTAGCATTCAAAACAGATGTTTACAACAAGGCAGTGATTGTTAGAACACAATAATCAATCTGATGTTCCAGTGAGGAAATCTCAGCGTCAACAATTGCACAGATACAAAACAGGTCTTTCCTATTCTTCTCAAGACGGCTGCGTTTTATATTTAGAAAGTCAATCGGCTGCTCTCAAGTCACTGTTGCACAAGAGTAGAGGACTTCCAATATGGCTCCCATCACCTGAAAGTCCTGTTTTTGTTCCTCTCTTTCTGAACCACACACACACACACACACACACACACACATATGCACAAACACAGCCAACTTGTGGTCAGCAGTTCGATCCAGTTTCTGCTCTCGGCCATCCGGAGTGGTTTCATCTCAATGCCATGTCCCCCCATGCAGTCAGAGTCAATCTGAGTGAAACAGCCACACATACAGTAGTTGTACACGAGCCTTCAGATTGAATATGTATAGTTTTTGCAGAGTTGAGCAATGTGGCTGCTCCACAAAATATTTTTAGCATGAAGTTTGGAGCTTTTTACTTTTTCATATAGTTAATTTGGTTGAAAAATGAGGAAAGAAAAAAAAGAAACAGGAAAGTGGAACAGTTTGTGTTTCTGACTATAAAAAACTGGCATCAGGTTGCAGTTGAGCTTTACAGTATAAATATGTAGGATTAAGACACAGAACTAAAAATAAAAGTTCTTCATTGCAGAAAATATCAATTGATTTAATACAGTCAGTGTCCTCTGATACCAATGTATCTCCAAAACATCAACTTTTACGAGCTAAGGAGAACAGCTCTGCTTTTAGCTTTACGATGATGCATTTTTTGAATAATTTGCTCAAATGTTTTTTTTTTTGAGAAGAAACCTTGTACCAGTCACTTGTAATATAAACACATTATGCTTCTTTTTGTCCACATATAACAACAAATAAACCATGCATATACACAATACAAAACTTAAACTGGGAACAGTTTCAACAGACTCATAACACAAAACCTCAAATCCGCTCGTACAAAGCTTAAACAACAACAGACATTCGGTGGATAAATCAGTAGGCTTTTGAATGTTATATGAAACATTGGACAGTGAAAAAACATGACAAAGAAAGGGCAAAAGGGAACCATCAGCACAACTTGCAGACCAAATACCCTTAGAGGCTTAAATAGGCGACCAGACAGGCAGCAATAGCCAATCTGAGGGAAGGTAATCAGCAGTGTTTCATCAAATCATCAACTAATTGGGTGTGGATATATAAACAATACATATATATATATATACACACACACAAATATATGAACTCCTATTACAGTCCTTCTATAAAGTGAATTCTGAAATGTTGACTTGCTGATGAAATTTTTTATAAATTTGATTGCTGAATGATTCCTCCCCTTCTTTTTCTATTTGAATGTCTCTTTTTGATAATTGTCCTTATTTCTTATATCGGATCCAGTAACTATTGTTTTTTGTGGATATTGTGAGATACATCGTGTGTCTTTAGCCTTTATTGTCATTTCTCAGCATTTAGATACATTGAAATGAAATGTGTCCTCTGCATTTGACCCGTCCTACACACTGGGAGCAGTGGGCAGCTGTACTGGGCTCCCAGGGAAGCGACTTGGGGTTCAGTGTCTTGCTTAAGGACTCTTCGACACATGGACAGGGGGAGCTGGGGAATTGAACTGCCCACTCTGCGTTTAGTGGACGACCCGCTCTGCCTTCTGAGCTGCAGAAATCAGTGTTTTCATTAGTAATGGTCAGGTGTTTGTGATTTGATTCGCTTTCTGATTAGTTGTTGCATCCTGCGGCTCAGTAAAGCTGTTGCTTCAGATCGTGATTTAATGCCTGTTGAAGGATTATGACAGAGACATGATTTACCGCCGACACTATGCACAAGTTCATGCACGAGCCCGAATGTTTCCAAAATGATTCAGAGTTGCCTATTTTTATTTATTCTTTGTGCATTTTTGAACATTACCAAAATAAAAAAGGGCTTTTATGAGACACCACAACCACATTTTTCTAATTTCTTTTCCCTATGATACTCTAAATTCTCCACTTACAAAACTAATGCCCGCCAGGTTTCTGTACCCTCACACGACAGGAACATTTCCAGAAACTTTTACCACCTCAGATTGATGCTGTCTTCAAATTTCCAAGTAACAGATGCTGTAGAAGAGACAAAACCTTCTCAGCAGACGAAAAAGCCATTGGTGGAAGAATGTGCACAAGGCTCGCTGCCTGACTTAACCAGCCATTTGTTTTTGCTATTGAGTTCATCTGGGCGCAGGAACTTTAAGTGATGTTTATATTTGTATTCCTCTGGCTCGGGGGAGCAGCTCTGAGTTTTAATGTGGGTGAAAAATGTGCCTCACTGTAAATCATTTCATATTCCAAGTCACGGACGAAACAACTGGAACTTGAGTCAGAGATGAGATGTGTTGTGATCCTGGGAAATGGTGCTTTGTAGTGTTATTCTTGCATGAATTACAGTGTATGGAAATCTATATCGTGAGCTATTTGGTCAACATATTTTTTCCAAAGCCTTTTTCAGCTGAACTGCAATGAATATACACATTGTATAGTTTTTTTTTAACGAGAAAAGCTAAATCCTGCATAAAAATGACATAAAGAAGAATGCAAAGTGCTAACCTTTTGTGTCAGAGCCATACACTTCTGGTTTCTACCACTGTTGGTGAGGTTATTGCACTGAACAGCAGTGCAGATTTCCCTATTTAGCTACCTGGGGCTAAAGCAATTCCATCGGAGCTGGTCCCTGAGCGGACGACTGGAATGAAAACAGGGCAGGATACCAACTCGAACGTACGGCCGCTGCAGGGTATCCAGCTCCGCTCCTGACCTGATATAACCTGCCTGCTTGCTTGAAGCTCCCCTGGGGCTTTCGCTGATGCTTCTCCACTGCTGCTGAACTCTGCCCGCATCCCACTTCACCCACTTACTCAGACCTCATTTCATCTTGTTATAAACACACAAACCGTGTGGAGGCCAGAGGAGAGCCACGGTACGGCTGTGAGGAAGGAGGAAGATGTTTGTTTGTGAGGGAGAAGAGTCCTGCGGGCACGCTAATGAAATCTCCAGAGGACTGTTAGATGTTTTGATTTAAAAGGCGGCAATCTATATTTACTGTAGTTTATTTGTTTGTATGATCATTTCTATCAAGAGACTATACAGTAGCTTTCTAATACTGTAATAAACTGATTTTTAGTGAGCCAATGAATTCTTCTGCTACCTCTCTACAGTCAAGCACAGTCGGCAGAATATTATGTTTTATTAATAAATGTACTGTATTTTATCATATATTTAAACATATGAAAAAGGTTTAATTCAATCACAATAACTGTGTAATTCTACTCCACTCTGTATGATAGTACTACTATATATATATTTTAATATAATTACTATATTTTACCCAGTTAAAGTTTGATATGACTTTAGGATCCAAGTATACAGGATGTTATACTGTATGTTGCCATAGCTACCAGAAGACACAATCATGTCCTCTGTACTTTTATTTTCTGGGAATTTGGGGCTGTTAACAATCTGGGGTTTAAATTCTACAATTACAAACTTGATAAAACATGAAAAAAAGGTAAATATGTTTACTTCTTTTTTTTTTAATAGCACCAAATCATAACAGAAGTTACCTCAGGGCACTTTTCACATAGAGCAGGTCCAGACCGTACTCTTGATTTTACAGAGGCCCAACATTCCCCCATGAGCAAGCACTTGGCGACAGCTGCAAGGAAAAACTCCCCTTTGACGGGAAGAAACCTCAAGCAGAACCGGGTTCTAGGTGGGCGGCCATCTGCCTTGACTGGTTGGGTTGCGAGAGAAAGAAGAAGGGAGGGGGAGCATGAAACACAGAGAAGCATAATAACAACAATAAGAACAATAGCAATAATAGAAATATGACTAATAGTAATAACAGCAGGAGTGGGCATCAAGCAGGATCATGGCAGCACAAGGGTCCACAACCATGAAGCTCATGATCCATAACCAGGCGGTCCACGACCCCGATCCATAGGAACCTGTGAGACGAGAAAGCACAAAAACTCCGGGGAAGAAGCCAAGTTAGTAACATGCATTAATGGTGCATGAATATGTCCAGATGGAGAGGGAGAGGAGGAGAGAGGAGCTCAGTGCATTATGGGAAGTCCCTCGGCAGTCTAGGCCTATAGCAGCATAACTAGGGGCTGGTCCAAGGCAAACCTGGCTGGGCCACTTGACTACTTTTAAGCCAAAAAATGAATTAAACAAACATCACATATGTATTCCTGGCTCCTTTCTAGGAGAGTTAAGACCTTCATGTAGCGAATGAAAATGTACACAAAATATAATTTAAAAGTTATAAAGCATCTAAAAATCTAAATAATGCTAAATAGTGATAAAAATAAGAATAAAGAGACCTTATTTTTGGGTGTGTTGGGGGGCCTGGACTCATAACCTCAGTCTGTCTATCACCAAGTTACAGATTGTAACTTACACAGTAAATAATATTGACTTGACTTGACCAGAGAAGTACATTCACTTGCAAACAGGTGGGTCTTTTGAGGTCAAATGTCAGTTGATGGCATTGCCGTCTGACAATCAGCACATCTGAGTTTTTGAATTAAAAATAATTTGATCCCAAACTGCAGCTGCTTCGGCCGAAAGAAAGAAAGAAAACAACAAAAACAAACAAAAACTGTAGAATGATTTAACCCTTAATGTTAATATTCTGATGCCTCACAGTGTCCCTTCATAACAAATCTATTTTTCATTCATAATTACCTCATCAGCCATAAATAAATGCATGCTTAATCCTTAATTAAGCTTTCAGAGAGCAGGGAGAGTGTATTCTTTAGGTTTTTAGGTTTATCCATGGAGAATAACATTCACAATTACATTATATTATGGTCCGATGTTACATAAAACAGGAGAACAACCATAATGATCTTGATATAAAAATGTGTATCAGCTGCACAAAAATAAAAAGTTGATATTCTGGGTCACTTTAGGAAAAGGTGAAGGGTGTTTAAAGTGTTTTTACTGCTCTCGGATGTAAAAATGGGTCAAATTTGACTTGAACAGTATAAAACGGTTTAAATGTCAAGAGAAAAAGCCTCAAAATTCATGACAAGAAAATAAAATCCACCTTTACAGCAGATGTTTAATAGCAAAAGTCCTGTTTAATGACACGTTTAACCCCCGTACGTACTGCATGAATCCCTTCTGTGTTTCTTTGTTGTTTTTTTTCTCCATCTTTTGATGTTTTTGATTGTATTTGCAATTTCTTTTTTGTATTACGAAGGACACTGTTGGCTTCCTTCCCACCCACAAATGGAGCCTAGCGTTGTTCAGGCTATTCACCTTTTTTCATAGCTGACATTTTGACGTGTCATAGCAGGAAAGCCACAGGTGGAACTAATAACATTAACAATGGCTGTTTTTTTCCTGCTGTGACAAGTCAAAATGTCAGCTTTGTTCTTTGGAGGTTTTATTTTTTTGACCATGATGTTTTAAATGTGCAAACAGTTACACAAAGAGATACACTTGTGATTATGCAATGAATTACTGGTGACACACTGCACCTTGCCTTCACATCCATCTCATGAAGCAGGCGTTGTTGTTTGGACTAGCCGCTGGACAAGCCCATGTTATGTTTGTTTTGTTGGTCTGCTTGGCACATTGGAACAATAGAAAGTTTATCAGGAGAATTTCCTATTCTCATATTATGCAATTCTGAAACTGGAGGTGTGCCGAGGGGAGCCGCAAATGGCCACGTCCTGTTATAATAACAAGTCTGGTGAGCCATTCTCTCACATATCACTGCCACTCTCTCCCCTGCCCTCGCCTGTTTTCAGCCTACAGGGGCGTTTACTGTATATCGCTGTCACACCGCGGGTGGATTTGTCTGTCATTTGGGATACAACATTCCCATTATAAAAATGACCTGATTTAGTTCAGAGCCATGAACATGATTTAAGTTTGTTGACCGCAGGCCTTTTTTTGTCCGAACCATAATTCATGTGGTAAAGTCTTTATTTTAACTTTCTCTCTCATCTCTGCATTCAAAACTGGTTTTCGGTGCTCCCTTCTCCTCTTTCTCTTGGTTTCTGTTGTGAGGTGAGGACGGCCGTATTTCATGCTGACAGCTCTGTCGAGGTATGGTACAGCAATACCACCACGCCCTGCAGTTAGCTCAGTCCTACACAACAAAAGACCTCCGTTTAGGGATTATACTGTACAGGATGTAGTTGACTCTAAACAACAGGGCTAACCTTTCACTCTCCTTGTTTGTTTGCTGTAGTTCATCTCCAGTGAATAAACACAGGAGCAACTTGAGCTCTTTTATTACCGAGCTCCACGTCAATGGCTGAAGAAATTCAAAGAAATTCTTAAGGTAAAAGAGAGGACGTTTGCAGAAAACACAAAGTGCTGTTTGGATGATGTTTGCTGTTTCTGTAGGAATATTAGAATCTCCACAATCTAAAGAACAAATCTGCATTGTTGTGGACGTCAAGGGAATGACGACAACGTCAAACAAAGGTTTTCTTCTCTTCTCTTGTGATCCATTGAGTGATGAACGTTCAGACTCATGACTCTGGCACACAGCTTAAATTGTTTGTTGCTCTGCCATCTAACAAGCCCTCCAAAGGACGGCGTTCATTGAAATGGGAAAATTTCAAGCTGTTTTCAACATAACTAGTGTCGAAATTTAAAATTTCTCACATACTGAGTCCTTGTCTGTGTTGGTCAAAACTATCACATGACTGGTTGTGTTTCTATGTAAAAAAAACAAAACAAAAAAAACTCTTTTGCTCTTAGGATTATTGAGGTAATTGGAACCATTTGATAAAAAGAAGTAATCAGATTACAAATTAAATGCAAATTTTATTTGAGAGGACAGCTTTGTTATGGGTTTAAAAAATTAAGTAGGGCACATTAGAACAGACTTCACAGCTTGCTAAAGTTAGCCAGGTTAATACTGACGTTATCATTCATATCATAATTTTCTTATTGTCAACAAATTCCATGAAAAGACCAAAATCAACCCTCCTACCTAAAGCCCATTTGTTCCTACTAAAGACATAAATATGGCTACAAACATCTACTGTAGTTTCATGAGAAAAAAAGGCTAAATAATTAAAATGGCCAGACGCTGTAGCAAACGATTCTCATTCATACATTTATTATTTTCTGCTCTGGATTACAACACAGCTGGTGCTCTGAGTTTTAATGTGTATGTGAGACTGATTTATTTGTTTTTAGTAGTTCTGGACAATAATTGAGCTCTGTTGTACAGAAGAATAAGCTACTCTACCTGTACATGAGGCTTCAGCTACACAGACAACATATGTTAGAAGAATCACTTAATTTTTTGTTTTTGGTCTTTTCATGGGGTTTGTTCACAATGAGAAAAATATAACAAATCCTTTATTTTGCTATTTGAAGCTTTCTCATTTTTTGAAAGCTTTTATGAAAAAGTTTTTGACACACGTACCAGCCTAGCGCTCATTAGTCATTCCTGAATCTTGTGATATCAAACCACAGACGTTCAGTCAACCTCATCAAATATGTAAGTGGACTTACAGCAGTAAGGGGTGAACTCTCCTTTAATGCTACTGGTTTTAACTTGTTTGAGGCTATAGCAGAGGCTTTTGAACTCAACCTCAGGGAAATCCAGGATCTTCACTTCCAGGAACAGGGGTCACAGAAAATCCTTGATCCAGTAAGGAATTTAATTGAAAGTGTGTGTCTATTACTATGGCAGCCAGCCTCCAGCCTCTGAGCCCTCTTTAACTCAGTGAAAACTCTCATTCAGCATTTCTTTCATCTTTCTGAAAAACCGAAGCATGTTCCTGGAGTTTACTTTCCATTTTCTAAGACAAATCAGTCCCGCTACAGTACTTGCTATCAGAAATGAAACATGTGTGACTTAGTAGTTAAACAACCAATCAACAGCTCCCATGGAAACTTAACTTGGAGTTTCAGCTCGTTTCTGCAAATACTTCCATCTGCATTAAAATGCCAAAACATAATTATTCTCTTACATGTGCAGGCGACAGATGAGCAAGTCAGTGACAGAAAGAGGAAGGTGATAATTGGCTACATTTAACTCTAAACAAGCTATCAAAGTAGACAATTAGGAGAATAACACTCACATGAAGCCGTCCACCATTGTTGTTATTGTCGTTGTGTTTAATCTTCGTCCTCTTCCAGTGAAACGCCATTCAAAAACAATGTGATGCCGCGCTATCTGTCACTATCTGTTATGTCACTGATATCACAGCATTTCTACAAAACTCCATTTTCTGTTTTGGAAAAGCTGAGTTTTCAGGGGAGAAAAACATTTTAGCCTGGACTGAGGGCCAAAACGGAAAGAAAAAGATAAGATACGAATTTAGCCAGTTTATAAACCAGCTACATTTGTAAACCATGTCCAGTTTTGGTACTTCTGTTATCGTAACAGAAGTTCATTCCCCTCTGTCCTGCTGTTATTACAGACATGTCTGAACTGACCTCGACTCACCCACAGACACACATAAGTCCAGCCGTTCATCTGTGATGGTCTAGTGCAGCCGTTCTCAACCAGCCTCAGCCCTTATTTTTATATCTAAATGTGCTCAAGAATTCACATAAATAAAAAAATGCATAATTTCAGTGATCAGTTACGTTTGAATATCCAATCACTACACATCATTAGGTAGAGACAAATGTGTTTTGCCACTGTTAGCTAGCTAGCTTTCTCTGTGGATCCTGCCTCAGAAGACATGTCTGTATCCACTGTGTTGGGAAATGAACTGATGAACTACTAGCAGACAGCAGCCTGAAGCTTCAGCTCACACAAGTTGACCTTGCTTCATTCTGGATGCTTGGCTGCCAGTCAATATCCCTCTCTGTCAAATTTCTGTTGTTTTTCACCACCACCTATTTATGTGAGTCAGGGGTTTCCATTGTGACTGTCACAAAATCAAAGACAAAGAACAAACTGAAAGCAACTTGGAAAACTACTCTGCGTGTCAGCCTCTCATCCATCTCACCACGACTTGATCTCATTATTTCCCAGAATCAAGACCAAGTGTCTCACTGAGGGTAAGCAGAATATTTATTTTGGTCATTGCAGCTGATAGTGGCATCACTCATATTTACAGCCCCAGTTTTTTTTTGTCACGTTACATTAATTTTTCATTTATTTGGAAATTTTTGAACAATCAGAAGTGGACCTCAAGTTACAAAAAACCCTGGTCTAGGGTTTATGGGAACTGCTGTTTGTCAAAAGCTGTGAAAAAAAAAACAGAAATATGGAATAAACAGGTGTAAATAAATGATGTTAGATTACCATCTTTGTTTAAACATATGGACTGAACAACTTGACATCCTGTTGAGAAATGATGTGAACAAGGGCTGGATTTTTTTACTATTTACATTACTACAAATGTGGGTTTCACTTCTCTATGGCAAGTTAACTTTTCTTTCACTGCAGCTGTTGTTGGGTCACTTGAATTCATGTTTTCCTCTTTCATGCATGCAAATCAGAAAACGACACAAAAAGGCAGCAAGAGCACATTTCTATTGTTTTACGAGACAAAGATGCCCTTTGTATACAGCCACTTTTAGTTCACGACATCACAAAGATAAAAACCACCTTTTGTTTTATGTCTGCTCAGCCCATTTCATCACATCAAATCCAAGAGACAAGCTACACAAGCGAGAGAAGTGGGTCATGGCAGCTGTTTCCCAACCAGACGAGCCCCTCTCGGCAAAGCCCAGCCAGACTTCAGTCCCACCGGCACGACAACCTCAAGCCTTTTCCACTGCTGCTACATTTAGGTTAGAGCTCCGAGGATATGATATCTTTGAAACCTATTCTCTATCTTGTCATGGAAATGGGGAAAAATCAATGAAATATTGGTCAGAGCTTTAACAGGAGGGAGCAGAGCAGAGTGTGTGGAGGCCTGCGAGGATTCATACCTGCTCCCCTGCTGTTCTCACATCCGTCTCTGCAGAACAGAAGAACAGATGCAGCTTTGTTTTACTGAGCTGTCAGGATGTCAGAAAATTTTCTGTTCTCCACTTATCGACTGTTTACTCCTGTCTACATTCAGTTTACAGTTCTCACAATCTGTTACCATACGTAATAACTTTAGTTTGTCATCATTTTTTAAAGTGCAAATTTTACAGTGTGAAACCAAGCTTGAAATTAACTTCTGCAACAAACAAAGACACCCAAAATTTCACCCCGCATTCTGGCAGTGATTCTCTTTCCTTTGTGTGGGTAGCAGTTGACTGACAGCAACCAGTGTGAAACATAATGAAGTGCGCTGATACAACAATGCAACTTGAGCACAATGACATGAGACGATAACAGAGGAACCAAATGAAGGCTTTATGGTTATTGTGATGAAATGACTTGCTCATACACTCTGGCTCTGGCTTTGGAATTGGTTTTTTATTATTGTGGTTGGTAAATATTAGGGCTGCAGCTAAGTGTTATTGTCATTATCGGTTTATCTGCTGATAATCTGTTCTATAAAATGTCAGAACGTAGAAAAACACCCATCAAAAAGTTGCTGGAGCCCAAGATGACATCATCAAATGTCTTTTTTTTTTGTCTGAGAAACAGTATAAAACCCAAAGATAATCATTTTATTATCACACGAAACAAAGAAAAAGCAGAAAATCATCACATTTTAGAGGTCGGACTCAGGAAATGTTGAAATGAGTAATTGATTATCACAATTGTTGACGATTAATTTTCGATTTACGATTAACTAATCATTTCAGCTCCACTTCGGAAAACTTGTGGTTTTGGTCTTTTAATTGGATTTGTTGACAAAAGGAAAAACATCAAATATCATCAGACCTATCTGTTTATTCTTGTGATAATCATAAGTTTACAATGTAAAACAGAGAAATGCAACAAATCATCACATTTGAGATGGTCGTAGTAAGGAATGTTTTGCATTTTTGCTCAAAAATGACCTAAAAATTGATTATAAAAATAGTTGCTGATTAAATTTCAGTTGACTAATCAATTAATCAGTCATTACATAATTTTATTTAATATTACTTATTACTATACTATACTTATTGAAGAGAGTAAAAAAGTTCTAGTTCTCTGTGCTAGCTAGCAAGCAAACTCTTTAGCTTTCTGTATCACTAAAGGGACATTGTTCAGTTTGCTCTTTTATGAAGCAATTACTCTCACAGAGGGTTAAATATGTAAGTGAATGGTGCAGCACAGCTAATAGGCTACATTAGCTTCCTTAATTGAAATTCACGTGTCAAAATTTAACTCAATAATAATAATAGAGGCTCAAACTTAAAAATAAATGAACCAGATTTATTGGGAGAATGCAGGTGGAGTTTCACTCTGACTCGCAATAATGGCAATTAATTGGATTTATTCTGGACACATGGCCTGTACATATGTGTGTGTGAACCATTGTGTATATACTGGGAAACCCCTTCAGCCTAAGGCTTACAGCTGAGGTCATTGACCCTGTATGTCTGATGCACAGTCGCCGTCCCAGACAACGTGAAGAGCACCCGGGGGACAGCTGAGGTTAACAAAAACGTTTTCACTGTCAACAAACTGAAGGCTGACGCCGTCATGCTGTGGCTTCTTGAAGCAACATACAGGTGATTTGAACACTGACCAAAACAGTTCATCCAATCTGGCTAAATTGTTTGATGATGCAACATAGTGTTACATCAGAGTCCTTCTTCTGGATAATGGTGATAAATCATCTCTCTGTTATGGACTAAAGCCCCATTTCAAGGTCACGCGCATGCAGAAGAGCAGCTGTCTGTTTCGGACTTACCTGTGGCGCCTCTCCATGTTATTTAGGAAACACCAAGAGTTTGTTTCAGTGTAAACTGCGGGTGTACAGTTTCTGTCCAGCTACAGAAGTTTGATTATCTAGATCCTCAAATGACCTTAGCCTTTAGATCTGATAAAGAGGAGAAAAAAAATGTGTTTTGTTAGTGTGTCAGCCATTACATGTCACAAATATATCAGTTTAGAGTTTGAGAATAAGAAACCAGACACTTGTTTTCATTAAAATGTTAATTTATTGACATTAATTTGTGTACAAAACAGTTAAATTGTACTTAAATACAGCACATATAGTTTACCCTGAAAAAAATGGCATATTAATCACTCAAAATTCTTTCAAGTAATTTTTGAAACAATGGATCCTGGATTGTATACAGAGGCAGACAAAAGCTGGCGTCTCATTTCTTGTCAGCAATTCTCAGTTTTGCCGGCTGAAAAGACTGTCGCTGGTGGATTAAACAGCCATATAGCTAGCTAGCTACTTAAGCTAATGTTGTGCTCGGATGTTTCCAGCTGACTCCAATCACTTGGATGCTTAGGAAAAATGCAAAATCATACTGTTATTTTCTTTCTATTCTCTCTATTCTTCTAACACAACCCTTTGGCTTATTAGCTTTTATGCTTGTTTCAGTTGCAGTTTTAAGGTACTAGCTGGAGTGTAAACTGCTGCTAATGTTAGCCTAAACTCAGCATCCAGAACTGGCTTCCCCATAGTGGGGAAATACTACACCGTGGATATGCTAGTTGTGAACAGGCTTTTATTAAAAACTTAGTAGCCAAACATGCTCACGTTTGCAGCTTGCTTTCAGAAAACGTGCACAAATACAGACGAAATGAACACAGAGTACAGACAGAATACGTATTCAATGTTGAGCACTAATGAGCCTTCACAGAGCACACGAACAGACTGTTTAATCAGTTATTCACAGTTTTGCTCTTGTACTTTGGGTTTTTGAAAGACTAAAAAAAGACACTTTCCAAACTCTTTAAATGGCGGGTTTAGTGAAAAGTTAATAGGTTGGTTAAAGTTTCTTAATTCAAATCTAAACACAAAGGCCGCAGTACAATACTGCTTTCCTGGCCATCATCTGAGCTTTAATGTCTATACACAGGAATGTGCTTCATTTACTGGTTGGTTTTACTGCAGAACAAAACCGAAGAATAAGCAGTTGGTTTTGTGTTTGACCTCTTTGTCACATAAGAAAAGCCCATAGAATTAGCGCAATAAGATGAATTAACAAGCTTGTTTCCCATGTACTCCTCTGCCCTCTCAGCAGCCCATTAGCAGGAGCAAGCAGCGCTTAAAGAGGGAAACCAAGAATCCTTATGTTCATCCAGCGTGAGTTCATGCTGGAAACCAGTAGCTTCTGATAGTAATCCATGGCATGGCTTTATGCCTGGTGGTGGGAGTGTGTGGTATCATTGTTTTTGTAGGAGGAAGGAATTATGGTGCAGTGCCCTGCTGCTTAATTGAGGCCTCTGAGTTTTTGATTTGTAGGTATAATATCCAACAGATTTAACTGCATACTTACTGTGCTGCTTAACTTTCAAGTCATCGTCAAGATGAGCTGATTTACTAATTATGATTAAGATTAGCTTTGGTTTTAGTCTATCAGAAGCTACAAAAAATGCTGGTTGATGGCTGATTCAAGGAAGAGTTATATAGTCAGCACTATAGCAGGAGGGTGAAAAAAAGTAAGATATCTAACCCTGACCCTGTTATAAAAATAATCCATGTACAACGCAGTGGTGCCTTGAGCTAAAAACTAACATCAGCATACTAACATTTGCTAATAAGCAATAAACACAATGAGGCTAATGGGATTGTTAGTTATTAAAATTCATCCTGAGGGGGACATGGATGCCCGTACCATATTTTATGGCAGTACATCCAATATTATAGCTATTGAGACATCTATTTTAAAACCACAAAAGTGAACGTCATGATTGCACAAGAAGAAAAGTAAGGGGATCACCAAAGTCAGTAGTATTCATCCTCTGTGCGTCATGGATATCTGTACCAAATTTCGTGGCAGTTCATCAAATAGTTGAGATATTTCAGTCTGGATGAAAATGGTGGACCGTAGAGCCATGCATAGCTAAACTATGCCTCAAAGGGGGTGGGTGTTAACGGGTTAAGCAATAGGTTGACTCCACAATAGAGACAGTGTCTATTGAGCCTTTCTCTGAAAATACACTCTCTGATCTGTGACAGTAACTCACTCTACATAGCAAAGCAGCCAGTCACAGGATGAGTCTGGCACAGTGGTGTTAAAAGTTCACTTCCAGAAATCCGTTTCCTCAACACGTCTTGTTTCTGTACTGGCATCTGGTGTTACAGTTGCTAACACCTGTTAATGTAAGTATAAGCACACACTCACACATTCAAAAAAAAAACAAAAAAAACCCCCACATACGCAGGCCCTGTGAGTCTGCAGCTCCACTGGAAAATAAAACATCCCCATTGTGCTGAAACATAAGATTCCTACTTTATATCAAGAACCAGACTTCTGGTGTTGTGCCAGAGGGCCTCATTAGGTCCCACTTGACTGAACAAACAGCAAAGCAGAGGTTGTAAATCCCCCAAAATGCAACGTCAGCATTGATGTGGTGGGAAATAAAAAGATGGTTTAAATTATTAGCCCCAGTTCTGATCATCAAAAATGACTATTCAAATATAAAACAAACAACCCATAATATTTTCAGAGTTGCTATTGCTGTCTAATTTAAACAACAGTGACGGCAGGTAAGCCGAATTAAGTTTGGTTCAGCTGGTGCTACATCACCGAATGTAGGTTTAACTATTAAACAAAGACCTTCTTAGCACAAACACATGTCTTACAGAAGAACTGAGCTTGTCTCAGGTGAAAAAAAATATTTCTGTTGCGGTTTCTCTCTGTTAAGTTATATGAGCCGCAATCCTGTTCAACTAAGCTGAGGTTGACTGTGAGGGACTCAGCGCAGTGCTCGTTTTGAGGCTGAAATGTCTGATGGTAAAAACACCTGTTGAGCCGTGACGGGCTGAGCTGAACTCAGCTGAACTGAGATGAAGGCCAGCTGTGTGTCAAACAAGAAATCCATCCACTTGAGTCCATGTTAACTGGCTTTTGTTGTACTTAGTGGTCTCCACATTACTTTATTTAAGAACGAAAGAGATCCTATTTAGTATGATTTGATTTTTTTTATTTTTTATGAATTACTTGATGGTTACACAGTATTTTGAAGCTTTCATTTATTTATTTATTCACATGCTAATATTTAGCTGTTGTCCCTTGGCCATATGTTAGATTATCCATTAAAACAACAATAAAACAAACAGTATGAACAATTAAAACAGAGAAAAAAACAGGCAAAAACATGAAACAGCTGTAGAGAGTGAGAGTGAGAGACATGCAAAGTATGAGAATGCAAGCAATGAATACTAAACAATGTTAAGCAGATAATCAAGCAGTTAAAGCTGTAATCATATAACATTACACAAGACAGAAGTGAAACAACATGAAACATCAGAACAGAAGAAAACAGGCAACAAGATGAAGCAGCTGCACAGAGGATAAAAAGCCAGAGAGGGGTTGAGGCAAGCAACATGGAAAATGTGTACAATGCAAGCAATTAACACGAAACAATGTGAAGCAGACAATCAGCGCAAGCAGTTAAAAACGACTTACTGCTTTCGACTGTCAGTAAACAAATTACTACATAAACAGGGGGGGGAAGTAAGCTTTTTGCTAACCCATAGCAGATGGGAAATATACATACAGTATATGGAGTGCAAACCAAGAGAGGAAAACAATGGCATCTAGAAACAAGCTGGAGCACAGCAGGGAGAGAAAGAGCAAAAGGAAAAACAGCCGAAGGAGAAATAAAGACGATAAATACTCTTAAGTATAGCATGATGAAGCCATAATCAGTCTGAAGAGAGTACAAAGGATTGCCGATCACTACTTATAACTCAAAATTGACTTTCAGCACGTAATTTGGAACAAAAGCTCTGCACTTTTTCAGCTCTTCAACAATGAAGGTTGCTTGTTAGTGTTATGAGTTATTTTTTAAATTTATGACTCTTATTTAGCTTTACTCAAGTTTGATGTAGTTTTTATTGAGCATAAATGTTAATTTGTGACCAAATAGTAGTTTGACAAAAAAAATCTTGACTTAAAAACTGTTGAAAGCTTTTTCTGGAGCTTTCAACCACATCTCACAATCCTCCTCAGCAGATGGAGATTGCTCAGTTGTTACTTGGTAAGGTCATGTGATGACAGTTGAACTATCTCCATGACAACTGAACTGAAGTTCCATCCTCTCATCCATCACTGCAGTTGAAAGCTCTAGAGAAAGCTAGTAAAGAGACCAAATATCTTTGGTTGTATTTGTGTTTATTCACATTTTTTGACTTAAAAAACTGTCATTTCTGGGAAAATTTAATGTGCAAAAAAAAAAAAATTAATTTACCATACTAAAGAGCTATTATATCATATCTGCTGTGACTATAATGACCAAATTTAACAGATCATTGCCAAAAACATTTTCTGTTGAGTGAAAAAATTCAATGTTGGCACATACAGTATAGCAGATGTTTTCACGGTCAAATACATACAGTATGTTGACATTTGCTTCAAAAATCCAGTATCAGTTTAGAGTTAATTATCATACCATGATAAATACATATTCACTGCACGTATCTATTGGATCTCTGCTTTAATTAGCAGGATTACCTCTCACGCTTCCAAAAAGTGAGGCCTGCGAGGAAAAGACAGGTTGGTAAAGGTCATGGATTAAACCACCTGAGCTCCTAAAGCTGCAGCTCCTCCGGCAGCACCTACAGTACAGAGCTGACAAGCCTGAACCTGGCGTAGCCCTTTCAGGTAAACTCCCGCGTCTGACGTGGGAGCTGAAAAATGATCTCCCTGCGTGCTCCAATCCCTTCAGCCTGAATTGAGGAGTGAGGTGGTGTCCGGTTTCCAGTGTTTCATGCAGGACAGAACGTACCAAAGCCTCTCTGCTCTGAGGTTCTGTGGGAAAACAGGGAACAAAATGCAAGAGTCTCACCCCCAGTGAAGAGTGTAACCTGAGAGTCAAACACTTAAAGCACAAGAGGTATCAGGTATTCCCACACCTTGTTAAAAAAAATGTCCTTAGGGATAGTAGTGGGGTCACAATGAATAAGCATGACATATGCCACTGTGCAGTTAATGAGATGTTGACTCATGTAGCCAAAAGACAAAAAGGTGGTTGTTCAGGTGGTGAGTCCAATGACTAATGACTGATGTAATAATGAAACATAGGGAGAATTAAAGCCATTATGCCTCATGACACGCAATAACTAGATTCCTATTTACACTTTTGGCTTCAAACTGCAGGAAAACAGAAAGAGAGGTGCTCTTAAAGGGGACATATAATGCCTTTTCTGGTTTTCTGTCATTTTTATACTGTTATGATGTCAGATATCTATGTTAAACATGGTCAAAGTTCCAAAACTTTGCTAAGGTTGTTCCATGGGCAGTGTCCACAAACATGTACACACAGTATGTATTTGAGAAGTTGATGTTTTGGATAAAGAACAAGAAAAAGTGGTGAAATCCTGCTGCTGTAGGTTGTTTCACGGTTCGTTGACGTAGCCTCCAGAGTGGCAGGAAGTTGGCCAGTATCAGTATAAGATAAATATGGAGTTTTTTGAACCGTAAAAAAGAGCCCCAGAATAAAAATATAGACCTGGAAATGTGTCCTCTTTAACCCATTATGACCTCAGGTTCCCTCTAAAAAATATATTCTAAAACCTAAGGCGTTGTTTGAAAATAACCTCCTAAAACCTGAGGCTAAGACGGACTAAGAGTGCTGAAACAAACAAACAAACAAAATTGCATCCCATAATGCATTTTGCGTTCCCCACATATATTTCAGTGAACCACAATGCATTTCATCATGTGTCTTGAAAATGATGACATGAAAATGCGCTCACGTTGCTTCCAGCTATAAAGGGAGAAGCATGCAAGTGTTGCACCCAGTCTCAAAGGGATATATATATACAAATATTAAAAAATGTGTTAAATTACTCTTGAATGAAACTACATGTGAGAGGCAGCACAGGTACGCAGTTTAAGTTGAAGCATGCAACTAACCCTGCTTTAAAAATCACGCTTACCCCCGAACCCCGCAGGCTCCCTGACCCCTGACCTCTGCACTCAACACGTATCTCACAGACAGCTCGGCTTCCGGACAGTCCCCGGGGATTCGTCCGCAGACAGACCGACAGCACAACATGTTCTCAGAGCTGCCGAGGGACTGTAAAGCAAACGTGAGCTGACAGTGCTGCATGGGGAGAGTTTTTGTTTTAAGGGAATGTGTCCTGTTAAGAAAAAACACATTACATACGTTCTTTCTGTGCCTCAGGACAGTTCAGTCAATACTTGTGAACATGCACCAGTCTGAAAGCTGGATAATACACACCTAACCCTTGCTCCGATGTCACTCAGATGTAAAATCTGGCACAACCATGTTGATGATGACTGGAGTGCTAAGCTTGTTTACTCATGAGGTTTTTGTTTTTCCAGGTCGTGCACCCAAATGAAGTTTAAATTCTGGTTTCTGATGTGTCCCACTGAGAAGTTCAGCAGGGTAAAGTCGTAAGAGATTGATGGAACTGTTTCTTGATGCACTAGCTGCCCTTTTCCTTTATGAGTTCTCGAATCAAAGGTCAACTTTTTAACAAGCTGATTGGATAAACAGTTTTTTTGTGTTTTGTTACGTTTACTTGAAGCTACAAATCCTGTCAAAGTGCAAACAACATATTTAAGATGGGAATATACCAGTATCTTCTTTTAAAATAATAGCTGGGGGGGCCTTAATTCGTTTACTTCCTAAGAATTAGATAAGATTGATACCACTCTCATGTCTGTATGTTTAAGGGGCCAGAATGCTCTGTCAAAACTGCTTGTGAGATGGTTGAATAACTTTGGAAAACTACATCATACAAACTAGCTCTGATCGTAAACTGACCTCAAGTATGGAGCTGGATCCAGGAGATAATTAGCCCAGCTTAGCATAATGATTGGAAGCAAGAGCCACTTACCTGCATCTCTGAAGCTTACTTATTAACATGGTGTACCTTATTTTTTAAAATCATACATGAACAGTTATGTAAAAACAGCAATTTGTGGATCTAGAGGGAATTACATGATGTAACTATTTCTACAATATAGTAGCCTAAGTGTTCAAAAGAAAGGGAGTGTTAAGTAGTGATAGTAGAGAAATGACAGGTTTAGATGGATGGAGCAACAAAGGTCCCTGGACAGATTTAAACATGATCCGACCCAACTACAAGTGAATCGAGATCCGACCGTGTCCGACCTGGACTAGCGCAAGGAAATATGTTGTGTTTTTTTATATTTGGCAGAAGGAGCTTCTTCAGGACCATCTTCCTGTGTTTATGTTCTTAGTCCCGCCCTAGACACATATCTGACCAATGAGCGGTGTGAACGTTCTCACGTGGCTGGCTGTGACGCATTTTGGTTCGCTTGGATTTTTCTCTGTGTGAAAATAAACCAAACCAAACAGAAAAACGCACCAAGTTTACCAACTCATCCACCGAGTTGGACCAGAGCAAAGAGACAGTTTTGTATCATCACTTCACAACTGCACACTGTTTCTATGGTTGATTCTCCCTTCCTATAACTATGCAGACATGTGTTACCTCATCATCCAGCCTTTGGTTCAGCACTCACAGACTGCCACTTACTCCAGCAGACATTACATATGTGCAGTTTATCATTTGACAGAAGACTAGCCAGTACTTCACTAGATTTAGTAGGTCTAGGTTTAGTCATTGGGGATTTAACATGGAGCAGGATGTGCATGGAAACCAGTGAGCCCTGTGGGGTAATTGATGGAAATATTCAGTGTTGGAGGAGTGTCAGAAACGTCAGGAAGAGAAAAATGATTATTGAGAGGCTCATGTCTGTGTTATTTCCATCTGTGTTGTGGTTCATCCAACAAAAAGCTCTCTTTAAATACTGGCATGATCTAACACACCTGGTATTTAGCAGCAAGAATAATTAAAGGGGACCTATTATGCTCATTTCCAGCTCTATATTTTTATTCTGGAACTCCACTAGAGTAGCTTTGCATGATTCACAGTTCAAAACGCTCCTTACCCACTCACTTATACTGGCCCTTTATGCAGTTCAACCTCTGTCTCTTAACATGCAGTCTTAGCTCCTGTCTCTTTAAGGCCCCCGTCCCGATGAGCTCACTCTGTTCTGATTGGCCAGCTTTCAGGAAGCCTGCTGAGGAACAGCCATATCAGAGTTGTGTTAAGTTACCACCGATGAAAACCCAACATTTCCTGCTTTACTGCTTCATATTAAAAGCTTTTAAATGACTAAATAACTGGAGACTTTTACTGTGAAGAATTTGCTGAAAATTAGTGCATCATTTATGCTTAATACTGAACACTGTCCTGTAAATAAATTAAATAAATAAATAAAAAAATTAGCAGAGAAAATCTGGTCAACACAACAAGACATGGAGAAATTTGGAGCTATTTGTTCATTTGGATCAGTTAGAAATAATGCAGGGAAGAACAGTACAAGCAGAAACAGCCACAGTGATGATGATGTTTGATGAAGAGCTGCAGACGACCAGCATGACCTCCAACACGTAAACTACTTATTTTACTTTGCCATGCTGTGTAATGGGAAAACGCTCACAGCGTGGCAGCTCGACTCGAGTCGTGGCTCAGCGCGACTACCCCCAAAAGAAATGGAAAAATGCCATAGTGTTAGCAGAGTGGAGCAGTGAACTTGCGCGCTGTGTGTGGAGCAGACGACCATATAAAGAAATCCGTCACGAGCCGTTGTCATTTCGGGCTGAAAGTAGAAAAAACTGTTGTAAATACATACCTCAGTATTTGATACTTTGGTCACTTTTAACATGAATATACAACATTGTAACATTATATGACTGAAAGTAAGGGAAAGCATAATATGTCCCCTTTAATTATTAGTCAGTCTGGTGGTGGGAAGAAAAAGGAAGAAGAGACAAACAGAGCAGCGGTCTGTTGATTCACATCACTTCTCGTTTCCTTGGGTGGAGACAGAGAGCTTGTTGACCATTAAGACCACCCACGGGCTTGTGTCATCACAGCGGCTGCTCTGAGAGGATTATCTCAGCTCCCTGATGTGTGTTTGTGTGTGTGTGTGTGTGTGTGTGTGTGTGTGTGTGTGGGAGAGAAGAGTCAGACAGAGAAAAAGAAAGAGAAAGAAAGAGAGAGAGAGAGAGAGGGATGTGGTCAGACTGATAGCGGAGACAGAAAATGACAAAGTGTGAATGCATGTGTCTGTCATCATTGGCTGGTTTCATCCTCCCGAAAGACGCGGGGGGTCTTATATGTTTAAGTCCTACTAATTCCCAAACCAGCATTGGAAAAAAATATTAATATCCAATATTTAATGTTGATATTCAATATATTTGAATATGCCAAACCATATCTCTACTATAATAGCTATAGGTCATAGTGGTCAATTAATGTGCATTTTTGAAGACCAATAATATATTTAAATAGGTCTATTTTCATACATGTACAGAAAAGCAAACAAACTTAGTGCATGTTCACACGTCTTGAAGCGGAAACAATGTAGACAAGCATGTTATAAATATGATATGGTGAATGTGTTGGCCAACAGTTGCTTATTTATACCTCCAGCAAACACAGAACAGCATTAGAGTTTATTTAGAGTCAGTGTTTCTGACCACTTGGTGAATATATAAGTCCAATATTCACTCTTCTTTTTGCTCTGTTTTGATCTCCAAACATCTTTCATTATAGCTTTCACTATGTTCACCAGCTAGTCAATAAGTACAGTCAGTTTATCAAAACCTTTTTGCTGAAAAATGGTACACAGCAAATACAGAACAACATTCAGATGAACTATTCTCCACTGAAATCCATGAAAACAACTTTGTTATTCTAGAAATCTTTAGAGGGTTGATTTACCAATCATTATAGAATCATTAAAAGACAAAAAAAGCTAAAAATAATAGTTACAATAGTTACTCCTTGATTGTACAGATAAACTTATATCATGTGAGAAGACGGCCACACTGTGAGGCTAATATCCAACTGAATTTAAATCAGATTATGAAGAGATGTATTGATAATATTAAGCTCTGCTGAGACAGAAGAAGCAGGACAGGAAGCAGCAGTGAGCGCAGGAGGCCGCCGTCTCTGTCTGACCTCAGCGACTGTCTGTGGTTCCACCTGAAAAAGCAAAAACCCGGCCATTAGCCTTACTGCTAGACTCTGAGACAAGCCTGTCTAAACACGGACAGAGGTTCATCTCTGTCATCGGCTGGGCGTGCGTGTCACACAAACACTGACACACATGTTGGCTCTATTAGTAGTTTAACTGAAAGTCTCGACATAAGTGACATCTGTGATAAACAACTAGAGGTACATCTATAAATGTCACTAAGTCATGCAGTTCTTTCCACTCTTATAACCAACATGTTGAAACTGTCAGCAGCATGTTTACGTACAGTAAAGTGAGCCCAGAGCTTATTATAATGTATTTAACTGCTTCATTTGTTTTATTATTTCTGTGATTTATTGTGTGTTTTACATTATAAATGTGATTTCAATTTTCTTTTCACCGGCTGAATCATATTACTTTTAAACGCGATTTAGTACTTTAAGTAAAACTTGATTTATGTTGACGGTATGTATTTAATGGAAACCTGTTTTAGTAATGATAAATTGAAGGGTAATGAATTGATTAGAGATGGAAAAATACTTTTAAACAAAGCAGGTGATCTAAGTTTTTGACTTGGTTTGGTTACAGAAGAATAATAACGTTTGTAAACCTGAAAGATCTCAACAGATCAGACAAACCACATGACAAAAAACCTTATTTCCCCATGCAGTTACCTCTAGTTGTACATCATCATGCAGGTATTTTCTCCCAATACTCCTTAGAGTGTACATATATGTAATTGATTGTAAAACCCTTTGAGGCACATTTGTGATTTTTCACTGTAAAGTTTGCTTGAGTCGAGCTATTCGCAGCGGCTCTGAGATACCAGCTGCTGCCACTTGAACACACTGGGGGAGAGTGGATTTTTTTCTTTTGGTGTTAAAAACATAGAAAGTGTATAAACAGGAAATCCACTCCAAAAACAGTAGTTTCCTGTCACCTCTGTGTGCTCCTTTTTTGGAGTAACTCTGCTTTTCTATTAACAGCTTCTTTTTTTTTTTTATAGGGATTATTTCTTCTGTAAAAAATAGCAAGTATATATTTTAATTTGTATATTAAGTTCTCAATGACTGCATTTATTTATTTTTCCCTCCCATACCACTCCTGATACCTGTAAATATCAGCTAATCTTTATGATTGACATAAATCTTGTTGAGTTAAGCTGATATCATAAAAGTAGGTCAGTTAATTATTGTATCCTGTATCATAAATCACTAATTGCTTAAGTGACACAAAGACATCAACACAAATCTCTATATGCATGTGTGTGATTTATTCCTGATTACTGTGACTGACATCTGCTGTGGGACGGTGTGACGAAACATCTGTGTGGGATTTGAATTCATTTTCACGCCAATCTGTTAAAAAACATTCAGCTCTGAGTCACAGTTACCGAAGGTTTACTTTAACAAAGACGAGCTAATGACTAGTTGATGAACTTTGCTCTAAAAGTAAACAGTTAATTCTGGAGAGAGTTAAGAATTAAAAAAAAAAAAAAACAAGAAAAAAGGCAGAGAGAGATTTTGCAGACAAATAAAAAAATAATGTCCCAAACTATTTATTCCTGGTGACGCCATTAGCAATGCAAAGGGAGCTGAATTGCCGATGTGCAGCACATTTATTTTCCCGGGTTGTAATTATTTCTACGATTTGCATTTCAAATTCAATTCCCTCTCATGGAAGACAGATTACATTCACTTCTCTTTTCCCTGTCACAGTGTAAATAATTCCACATTTCGTTTCACAGACGGCGGGATAATGAAATGCAAATGAGTTCATCAGAGTAGAGAGAAGAAAAAAAAAAAAACATGATGAGGAACTGATAGCAGAAATTTTCTTCTTGGCACTGCAGATAATTTGGGAGACTGATGAGTTTGTTTTACTGTGACGGATGGAGACAAAGGAAGACTTCCAATCCAAATTGTATTTTTAGTTTTGGGAATACGTAAACATTAAATTAAAAACTGTGTGGTTTCTTCATTATTCTCTGAGGAAATTTTTAAAAAAAATTGCATCCAAAAACCATGTCTGCTGCGCCAGATAAGGTCTAACTTAAGCAAGCAATAATACTCATATTTAATGGTGGGTATCTTGGAGAGAAATGTATTTTTACAATTTAACTTTTCAATTTCATCGTAACTAAAATTTCAGTTACTTTCAGCTCTTAAGGTCTGTACAGTGAAAAACAATTAAATTTTGTGGCAAAATAAGTAAATTTTAATGGAATTGCTGCAATCTGTAGATTCATTTGCTTGGGGCCAGAGTGAAATTGCACAATTTTTTTGTGTATAAACTGCTTCACAAAAGAGCAACAGTTTGCATAATAAACTGAATGTCCCGTTAGCTAGCGAGCTTGCTAGATAGCTCAGAACACATTTTTACTCCCTTCAATTACTTGTTATTAAATAAAATGATTCAGGCTACAATCCTATCGTACTTCCTGTAAACTGACAACTCAACCACATACTTTAAGCAGCATATCATTTAGTATAGTTTAGTTTTTATTTTTCATTTCTGTCATGCCAAACATCTGGCCCATCCCACCTCTATTTTACAAAACATGCATCTTCTGGTAATACATATAGTATTCAAAGCATCTATTGAAGTATGTAGAAAAAGAAAAGAAAAGCTAACAAAACAAAACAATATATGTATATATATATAACTAGAATTTAAAATGCTTTCTGCAACAGCTTTCAGTGCTTCAATTTTAACTGACGCTTAAACTGTTTTAACTACTTCAGCTTTAACAATCTCACATGCAAACAATTAACATTTCAAGTCTGTTTTGCGGAGTTTGAACCTGCAATTAGCATAAACAAGAACACTCAGAAAATTCTACCTCTTATAATGAAGTGTTTTTACATTCATATATTCAATTTTAATTTCTTTTATGCACATATCATTTTAAATTAAATTTTTTAAATGGTTTCTATACATCGTCTCGTTATATCTGTATAACAAAGAATAAATGTATTTTCTGTTGTTTCTTCGAACTAAAATCCACTTCAAAGCGTCTGACTCCAGCTGTGATGGGCATGATGTGTTGCATGTGTCCGTTAAGACCTCTAGTGGATTGTTTTTTCAATGTACTGAACACACACACACCCACACACACACACACTGTAGGGCGGCACATTGATGATCTCAGGAACACAGCTGGTTACAGGAACTAACACACTAATGATTGGCTTTAATTGAAAAATTAGAGCTTTTGCAGCGGGGGCACGCTCAGGTTAAGAGGTGAATGACGTACATTCTCATGACCCAGTTTGCTCTAATACGCGTCACCTGCTCATTGCAGACTGAAATAGCTGCGGCAGGCCTGATAATTAGGCCTGTTTTTTATTAAACAGTGACTGAGGATGAGGATGTCAGTGCTGCCTGGCCTGCTCTACACAGATAAACGTCCTTTTACATCTTCTGTAAAACTCTGGGTTTTGCAGGCCCACCAATGCTTCCAGGAACAGTATGTGCCCTTCAGATCCAACCCACCACCACCCCACCAACCCTCCCCCCCCCCGGCTGAATAAAAACCTCACTGCCTGCCTCTCGTCACATCACCACCAAGCACTGAGCGAACTGGTTTGAGGCTTTGCCTTATGTTTATCCAATCATATTCCTCTGCCATGACCACAAATCTGGGCTTCCTTGCAGTGTCCAGTTTAATTTTTCCATGGGGCCTCGCTGGTGAAAGCTTTGTGGCTTGGGGTTCAGGAGTGTCATGAAGTTAAGATGTGCTGCCTGGCTGGTGATCCATGAGGGTGGATCTCTGAACGGGAGGGAGGGGGGGGCGATTTACGATGGGAACCCTATTATTATGGGCATCTGGGCAGATAGTTACTGTACTGGTGCTGTATTAAACCTGGTAACTCCAAGGTTCAGGTTTTCATGGCTATTTTTCTTTGTTTTCATTGATGACCAAAGGTTGGAGGTTGTTCTTAATTAGACGCTCTCTGATGCGTATTTATGGTGACCGAGAGAGTTCAACACACTGAAAACACGTGCAAATGCAGAAAACATCTTCACCGTGCATCATGTCCGGGAAGAAAAATATTGCAAATAAGTAAAACACAAGCATATTAGGTACAAGTTTCCCAGACTGACAACTCATGCAGCTTAATCAAATACAGAAAAGCAAACTAAGTTACAAGAATAGAAGGTTCTCGGGGACACTATAAACCGATAAACATGTTAGTAATACATTTAATGGAAGGCTAACTAAGTGTGGAGCCAGTACCTCAAATAATAACAGAATCACAAATCAGAACGTTAAAACTAAAACAAACAGTGGCCGACGTGTCCATTAGATTTTAGTGCTTTTTTTTATTTTCAGCGTCTCTTTCTAAATACTTCTACTGTGTTGTTAAAGTGGTGGAGATGTTTGCCTCATTTGTTTGTGTTTTGTTGATTTTCATTGGTTTCCTTAAAGTACAGGGCTGATTAAGATCAATAAACGTTGGTTTGTGATTTTTCATCCTTTGACTTTAGCTAAATCTTAACAAGCCTTTTTATAAAACCTTTTCAAAAACAAGCAGCGACCATTATGGCTGAACGTCGAAGCCAAAGCTTTAGTGGCTTTAATATGCAATTCCTGCAATTGTTGCTGGTTCTCAATACACGACCCCGAACTCTCTCTACTGCACATAGAAGTGAGTAGAGAAACTCATTCACTCCCTTTATATTAAAAACCAATACATTTTTACCACTAGAGACTGATTATTGACCCTCTAATACATATCTTGTTACAGATTGTCAAAATGAGTGTTATTTTACATGGTTCTTATTGCCAACAAATCCCTTAAAAAAAGACCAAGACATACAACGCATTAGTCCATCTTCTGTTATTTTTCAACTTCACTATGAAGTCTGTGACACTCAGCCTTGAGCCCATTTGTTGGCACTGAGGACGGAAATCTTGAAAATAGTTCAATTTTTTTTCAAAAGGTTCAGTAATTTCATAAAACACTTGAGCACTGTAGTTTTTAGTAAATATTTACTCAAAAAGGAGTAAATGGTGCATTTGTTGGGGACTATTTTCAGCTGCAGATTATACAGGTTTGCTATTTTAGAGAGTATTTATGGCAGTGTTTGTGAGATTGACTCAAAATAAACTACAGTGACCATGTTTATCATAACAAAGTCATGACACACAGTGTAAAGATGTGACTCGGTTATGTGGTTATTTGTTATGGAAAACGATGGAGCACTGTAGCACAGAGGAATACTTGCTAGTAGATAAATTTGTTGCTGGTTTATGTGTCTTTGTAAGATTTTTTTCAACAATAAGAATAATATATAATATCAACTTTAAAGAGGGTCATGTTTGGAGGTCTAGATTGGCTGCATGACGAGTCAGATGGATAGCTGAACTCTACAGGTGATATGACAGGTGCTATATGCGTGTTTTTGCAGTGGTTTATGTTCAAGACATGTTTCTTAGTCTCTGAAAAGTCAACTTGTGGAAGAGGACGGTTCACCAAACACACATCTCCAGCTTTCTCTTGACAGCAGCTTCTGTTAATAGATCTGCTTTTCCTCATCTGGCGAAGCGGACAGATGAGTGCGCTGGGCAGCTTCCAGGGAGGCTCGTGGACTGTGTCCCACCAGCTGAGGTCTCGCTCTGTGAGGACGAATAAAGACTAAATACCTCAGGACCTGAGTCAAAACCCCCTGATGTCCTGGTCTGGTCTGCCTGACTCAGATTATGCAGTCATGCAGGACGAGCTGCGGCGTGCATCGCACAAACAAGAAGACACACAAACATACATGACGACCAAACTCACTGAGTCAGTCTCTTTCTGTACAAGTGTCTTCACTTGACTGGCTGGTGTCCACGCCGGCTTTTAAGCGTGGTGACCCTGGGATCAGAACTGCATGCTTTCCCCTTGAGCTCAGCCCAGATCAAGAAAATACTCTGCATTCTGGGGGCTTTAAGATGGGGCAACTCTGTTAAACATATCAGATGGTGAGGTGGAGGGGGGGGGGGCGTTTTATGATGAGGAATGTCTCTATTCTCACACACATAAACACACAAAAAACCTTTTTTCCAACCTAGTTTTAGCCCCTGGTATGCTGCGTTTCATCCAAATGGGCCCGTTGTGCCCGACCAGAAAGCCTGCGTGTTTCTAATACTCTCTGAGGGACGCCGTAAAAGAGCAGTGTGCCTCGTCCTTTGTGTGCGATCCCATTATGTTTTAAAGTCCTGGCGGAGGTATCTATGGGTACTTTGTGTTCTTCGCTGATGAAAGACACCGAGGGTCTGTGTGAGTGAGAGAGCAGCCACCGGAGACACAGGTAATGCAGATGGAAGAAGCAGTCATCCTCGCCAGGCCTCCCTTCCTCCTCATTTGAAGCTCCACCGCTGAAGTGTGACCCATCAAGTCGCTTAGCCACGCAGCATAATGACCCTCACCTCAGCCACCACCACATCATGCATACAAATAAAGAACAAAGTGAGAAGGGGGCATCTGTTGTACATCCGATCCCTCGTTAAATATTTGAAGGCAAAGTGACAAAAAAAAAGGAAGCAGAAACTACAAATGTTCTTCTTGAGTAAGTTATTGTGACTGACAGTGAATGTGTGATTGTGCAGTTTTGATAAAACATCATGCAGCAGATAGTAAATGTTTTGTGAACACAGGATTAAATTGGATCATCTGTCTGAGGTCAAAAAAGCTGTTAATCCTCTTATCCTCTAAAATAACTCTAAAAATAGTACAGTTTGTTAAGAGAAGCCGATGCAAACCATGCATTTGTCTAGTTTGAATGCCTCTATGCACAATCTTGCAAGTTCCCTCTATGACACACTGTGTAAGATGCTTTTAAGAAAGTCATTCATCAATTTTAAGGCATGTCAGATTGTGTGATGAATACCCGGTGAATAAAAAAAAACATGAGCAAGCAGAAACACATAAATGTTTCCAAAATGACACTCACAATGTTGCATTGGCCAGTGTAGTCTGTTATTGTTTGCCTTTGTGCAGTTATGATTGGTTGGTTTGTAGATTCGCTTCATCACATTGTTAGAATTTGGTCCTAAATTTCAACGTCAAAGGTCAAAAGGTTGTCTTTGGACGCCAGAGCTCTAAATCAGACTCACAGCACAATCTTGGACCTGAGTTTCACATTGACGACTGAAAATTTCACCACGTTTCTCTCATGATTGTCAACTTTCATCTGGAACAGCTTCACATTGTACCGCCTTCAGTGCTAATGACACATGCCCATACAAACAAAGATTTCAATTGTACAAACAATTCTAGAGAAAAAAAACAGTCAACACTCAAAAATTTCATGCACTTTAATTAAACCAACACTTCACCAGACAAGCATTTCTTCATCAGGGTGCCTGACATGACAAAGCTTATACAGGCTGCATTCAATCAATTATTCATTCAACTGATCTCTTGCATTTTACACACGGATGGAAAATACAAAGAATATATGTACAAAAACAAGTTGCAAGGTCTAATTATCGTCAGGGGATTATCTGGGATTAAAAAAATAGGCCACAAGAATCAAATTCAATGCTCTTTCCTACAAACATTAACAAGGCTTTTTTTGTGTTATGGAAAACAGTTCTTCCCTACGAAGACGATGGAAAAAATTACTTTATTATCTCCATCATCTCCTTTGTGAGCAAAAGTGCTTGTCACACACAGTAGAGGTGGGATTATATATGCGTTTTGGGTTCATTTTTTTTGCTAAAATGGAGCCAAAACACACTAAAAATGTCTGTTTGCTTCATTACGTGCGACTTAAGCCATCTCGTAGCTCAGAGCTGCTGTTTCCAAACTAAAGGAAATTGACGCACATGTTTGTCATCCTGTTAACATTCTGTTGTTGCTTTCCAGAAGTTATGAAATGTGCTGCTATTTATGTGCTTCTATTTATATGACTTTGTCATTACTAATGAAAATAGTTTCCAGCATTTTTGCTAAACCCGTGGAACATGGAAACACTTTCTTTATGTAATCATCTTTAGTAAACATGGTATTTTGTAGAGCTTTTTTATAATGACTATGGTTTCTCTATTGTGAATTTTTTGAAAGAAGTAACAGAAAATATTCGAGTGTCAGCAGAGCGTGACAGAGCTCCAAACTGAACATTGTTTTTTGTTGTTTGTCCTTGCTGTGTATCCATGTTTGTGAGTGTTGTTGTTGGTGACGGCCTGTAATTTTCAGCTGTGCTGCTTGCAGACTGGCACCGCTCAGCGCCCGATGACATCAGCTCTCTGGGCATGAAACGCAAAGTAGAAGAAGAACACTGTTAAACTCAGCAACACTCGCTCATTGAGCAACACAGGCAGGCACACCATCCGACTGTTAAAAGGGGGGAAAAAATACAAAATGTGCTTCTTCTATTGGGTAATTCTGGGTTGAGTTGTGTTATGCAATGAAGCTCAATCAGCAGCCTCATGCAGAGGTGGGGGGGTGTTTGTCCAGTTAGTACATGCCTCTCCAGGCCCAGAAACACTGCTGAATTGAGGTTTTAGTAACAAACGAAACTACTGTAGTAAGATCTTTAAGTTTCATTATCTCTAAATGTGCCCCCAGGCCTCAAAAAATTCAGGTAAGACAGCATAATTTGACCTCATAAGTTGACGCCTTACTCAGTAACAAGTATAATAGCCTCAAAAACATCCATCTATTCCAGGAAAAACAGAGCAGAGTCCTCCTTGCAATCTCTGTTTTCTTTTTCTCAAGATAAATGGCTGTTTTCTGTGACATCAAGTCAGACTTTGGTTGTTTTTTTGTACTTTTTAATGTGACTTTCAGATAAAAAGCCAGAATGATGTAGTCTGTATTCATTAATCTCATGTCCTGACACATTTGTACATTCATTTATCACATCTACAATAAATCATTACCCTCATCCACACCATGTTGATCCTCTCTGCTGTTTTGAGTTGTGTTTAATATGTAATAGGACTGCTTTCTTTCCTGCTCGGGCAAATCCTCGTCTCACCTGGAATGAAACGCTGCACCTGCCCCCAGGCTCCACTTCTGATTAAATTGGCCAGGCATGAAACAAAGGCTGATCACAGATCTGTGAAGGAAATTAAATCGTTCAGAGGAATATTTCACTGCTGGCACGTCTGTTTCGATATGACTCCTAAAGTAAATATCAGTCCATATCCATGGAATAGGAGGAGATTGTGTTTATCCTGGTGCACAAGCTCACTGTAATGATCTGAGCAGATATGCGGGTTATAACAAGAACAATGACTTACTACTCGAAATTCAGAGTCATTTTGGGTCTTCAATTTCACATTTAAATGAAACGAAAGCAGCTACAGTAGGTTTCTCATTTCTAACTCTGCCTCCATCTGATGTTTTAATGATTTCAGCTGATTTCTTTTAAATGACAAGTCAGGAAAAGGGTCTTAAATGTGCACATGATTGCTAAATATGTGATATATTGCTAAAAGACTGAGGCTAAAGCTACATTTAAGCTACAATTAAAAACTTAGCATCCTTACTAGCTGATGATCCATTTAAGGTGTTGATTGTGTGAAGATAGTTAGCCCTTGTATTACTGTACAGTATTTAAAATACAAATGTAATTAAAATAGGTTTGTTTCGAAAGCTTACTTTAGAAAATCATACTTTGACAAGCAACATAGTGGTTAGATTTATGCTTTAATGTTCATATTTTCAAACTAAATGCTTCACTTTTAAAAGGTTTTGAGAACTAGCATGAGTTTAGCTGCAGTTGCTTGAGTGTAAACTTCTTCAAACCAAATAAAAAGCAGAACAGAGTCACTATTGTTTCCCCTGACAGGTCTAATGTAACCTGTAACCCTTAGCTAATTATACGCCCTTTGCCTTTGAAAATAGTGCTAGATTACCACTGTAGGTTATTAGGCAGGTAATTATTATTTTCATTAGCAATTCATCTACCAATTATCTTCTAGATGAATCAATTAATATGTTGAGGAAACAGAGAAAAATGCCTCTGAATGCCAGGGACAGAAATATTAGAGCTCAAGATGACAGTTTTGTACTGTCTATAAGCAACAGTCTAAAACCCCAAAATATTTAATTTCATTAAAGGAAAAGCTGTCAATTTATCCCATTTAAGAAGATGAACTGTGAAAATGTTGTTTGTTGTTTGACTTTTTCATAACTATTTGATTATCAAAATAGTTGCAGATTAATTTTCTGTAGATTTACTGTAAGTAGTCGGTAAGTAAGTAAGTACTGTAAGTAAGTTAGCCCGGCATGCTCAAAAAAATTAACTACTTTGATTATAGTTCATATTCTTGGATATAGATCTGTATTGTGCAGAAACTTACTGTATTTGTAATCAGCTGGTGGTTCTCATTTTGGCCAAAGAAAGGTTTAACAGAAAAACACTCAACCCTGAAGGTCTGACAATCTTTTAAACACACAGTTTAATCGATTCCTTACACTTTTGCTCTTGAGTTTTAGATTCTGAAAATAAGACACCACCTTCCAGACTCTTTAAATATAGTATTGTTCTTACACTGTTTGGGTGCTTGACCAGCCAGTTAGGGTTACAAAGCTATGATTGGACACTGTTGGGGGACGGGGTTTAGGGAACAGTTAACTGTATGATTGGGGCAGTTTTTAATGGTAAGTACATTTTGTTTTAATAGTTTTAAGCTTCTTTTTCTCTACCAACCATTAGCATTAGCATTAGCACAGTTAACCATAGACTGTAAATGCGATGTGCTAACCAAGCTAGCAGCTAGCACCTAGCATAAGGGTCAGCTCCAATATGATCACTTCTGGCTCCAAAAATCCAAGATGGCGACAGTCAAAATGCAAATTCCACACACATCCATTATTTTTTACAGTCTATGGTTTCAACCAGGGCTCAGGTGAAAGTTAAACAAGGTATTTTCAAGTACGGCAGCTGACTGAAGCCTCTGTACCTGCTGTGTGTTTTGGTGATGAATTGAGCTGATTGTGGGACTAGTGACACAGAAATAGCTCCAGACGATTCAGGCCTTCACCGATTACATCACTGCTGGGAACTTGTTTAGTCTCACTACTGCAGACTTTAAGGATGATTCATCAAGGTTTTACACACTAATGAATTTGGGGGGAAAATGTACTGAGCAGCTAAGAATAAATATTTGCCTGAAGTCATAGATTTTACACTGACAGGATACACCCGTTGCTGCACACCCACTGTATGTTTCATAAACACTCACTCTGAGAAGAATCAGACAGGAAGTTGTCTGATGGAGTCTTTAACTCTGACAGGTTTATCAGTGAAGACCGCATCTCTGGGACTGACGGAGCGAGACAGAGACGAGTGACTCCATCTGTCACATCCTTAAATCTCAAAGTCACATTAGCAAAATAAACACAGGATGGACTCAGTGCTGAGAGGCTTTTTTCAAGACTTAACATTGACTTTGAAAACATAAAACAGTGACTGGGGGACATTTTGACAAGTATTACTCCAAAATACACAAATAAAGGCAGTGTTTTACCCAGTATAGATAAGATTTTCAAGCAAAGACAATGAAAGTTTGTATGAGAAATGTTGTTTGCTAATAGATTTCACTCTCAGCCATATTTGTGTTCCTCTCCTTATAGTATAGAGATCATTTTGTCCTAATAAAATGCAGTTTATGTGGGGCTCAGAAGGCAAAATATTATAAATATATTTTCAGGGTTTCATGTACAACACAAATTTATTTTATTCCTTAATATGAAAAAGTATGAAAACTCAATCGTGAGAATAGATCAGCAGTTGTTTCATAGAAACCGGTTTAAAATCATGGTTTCTCTGAGTTTCTTTAAACTGGTAGTTTAGAGATGGTTTCATTTTCGAAGCTGGATGCTTATTTTAGCTCGTCTAAATGCGTGGCTCTGGGGATTGCAACGCTGGTGGGTTGGATCATCTGTTCATCACTTTGGTCCAGACTGAGATAAGGAAATGGATCATCATGAATTTTGGTACGTTCATGTGCCCCTCAGGATGAATCATAAAAACGTTGGTGATTCTCTGACTTTTCATCTAGTGTCATCATCAGGTCAAAATTTAAATTTATGCAATATTTTGCTTTAAGACCAAATAACTGCCGAACTTTTCCCATCAGCCTCAGCTGTACTTTTGTGTTAAGTTCTAGCATGCTAACACACTAAATTAAGATGTTGAACATGATAAATATTACCTAAAAATATGCAAGTTTACACGCATGTATCATCGTTCAGTTATGTGTTACATGTGTAAATATTATATCCTGGTATGAGAGAATGACGTGTTCACAAATACGGATACAGAGCAGAAGGCAAAGTAGTGAGCTGTCGTGAGCCTGTAGTTCTGTGTGTGTTGCGCTGAGTGTGTAATTTACATACTCTGCCCTGACTGGACGGTTGTTTTCTGATGTAGCCGCCGTACTAATGAACCAACAATATCAGCAGTTTCAGCTTTGTGTGAACAAGGCCTTAGCCAGGTTTGAGAAATGCAACCTGCGACCTTGAGTACTTCAATAGAAACTGGGATACTGTAGCGTTTACAGTAAACATCTTATCCAGGTATCCAAATATTCTCTGTTAGGGAAATGAGTGGCTGAGATATTAAGGAATCAACTCCACACAGACGATCAGAAACCTAGAATCATGTATGCACAGACATGCACAACCAGGTTCCTCATGTTCCAATGTAAACATCATGTCCCGAATGAGATCAAAATCAGGATAAGACTCAAAGCCAGGATACTAATGTGCCTATAAACGCACTCATTGTGAAACGAATATGTTAACATGACACTTGACAACTACCATTTATAAAAACCATTTTTCCTAAGGACCAAAACTGAACCTCAATTTTCATTCATCTTAAAATGTGAGTTCCTTTTCAATGAGCATTGCAGCCTCACAGAGCCTCTAGCATGGCTGTATGCCTTGAATGAGACATCAATGTAGGTCAAACTCAACCTGCTCTTCTGAGACTGTAATGCACTACCAAAGAAATGTGTGGTTTAAGGCATAAAATCATCTGGAGCAGCGGTAGTTTAGCCCAAGTATCTGAAAATCTGAAAACATGGGAAACAAATGCCTGTATATTTATTTTGGGACAAAGGCAGAGCACAAAAGCATTACACTGCTCACAATACCTAACCTCAGTACCTTTGTAGTGTCCATTGAGTCTATCCAGTTGATAAGGCTCTGACACATTCTTAGCAAGCGATATGGGTGCTGCTCAGGTATTTGTCCTCTAAATAATTCTCATCTCCGGTCCAAGACCTGAGCAACAAAAACATGAGGGCTCTTATCTCAGTGGAGGCTTTTGCTAGTAATTCAAGAGCTTTTTGTCACAAACCGTAGACGTCTAATCAGCGGAAACCATAAATGCCTCCAGGTCCTTTGTTGAGGCTGTTGGCATTTAACCAACACAGCCCGCCGCATTTTATAGCTTACCTGGACTTTCAAAAGAGCTGTGATGGAAACAGCCCAGCGTGCTGATAGCCTGAGTGTAATCTACACAGCAGTTTTATATGGGTCATTGTGTCCTCCCTCCCCTCCCTCCTACAGGAGGATCTGTAAGGCCAGATTCCAGACGCTGATAAGCCTGTTGGGACTGGATGGTTTTGGCTGCTTGTGAGAACACTGACTCAAAACGTGCCGGGAACATTTGTGCTTCTGGAAAGTTTGGTGTTAAGCTTGTCTGCATCACCCACATACCACTGGCATCTATTTCTTTCCCTTTTTCCCCCCCTAGCTCCAGACGAGTTATAGTGACCCTGCGAGGATATTGGCCTCTAGGGGAGAGTTAAGTACAAATAAGTGAAGTTTCAGATTTTGGCTGTTTCATTGTATGGATACACAAGCTGCACTGCAGTTTGTGTTTGGAATGAAATGGAGCATGTTGCATTTGTTGTATAACCTTTTTTTTCCCCCCAAATTTGAAACATGCATCAAGACATCTGTGACTATACTTAACATATTTACTGGTTGTCTTATTATAAACTTGCAGTTTTTGGTTTCCTATCACATGCTACTACAATTTATTTTTGCCATAAACTTTTGTACAGATATTCTTTGTCCCCAGAGGATGAATCCTACTGACTTTGGTGATCTCTTTACTTTTCCTCTAGCACCACCACAATGACATTTTTAGCAAATACTAAAATATCTAATATAACTATTAGATGAATTGGCATGAAATTTGGTGCAGACATTCATCTTAAAGGTGCAAAGTGTAGAATTTAATGGCATCTAGTGGAACGAACTTGGCAGAAGTAGAATATAATTAGTTTATAATCCCATGTAAATAAGAAACATT
The DNA here is from genome assembly GCF_963924715.1 of Thunnus thynnus. Classification (NCBI taxonomy): domain Eukaryota; kingdom Metazoa; phylum Chordata; class Actinopteri; order Scombriformes; family Scombridae; genus Thunnus; species Thunnus thynnus. The sequence goes on along the minus strand of NC_089531.1, from coordinate 9,784,873 downwards.
GTGTTTTCGTTACCTTAGAATGAGCCCTTTATATCTACATAGGGAGTGGGTCGTCTTCCACAGAGGCCGCCATGTTGCACCACCATGTTTCCACATTAGCCCAGAACGGACAAGCCAAACACTGGCTCCAGAGAGGTGTTTTTTTGTGAGCTTTGCGGCCACCGTAGGTTCTCCTACATGCTTAGGAGGGGAGGGGCAGGGGGTATTGAGGAGGAATTGCAATCTGCAACTTCACCACTAGATGCCACTAAATTCTACACACTGGACCTTTAACTTTTCATCCAGCACCATCATCAGGTCATAATTTTAATTTGTTAAATACTTTTATGATTTTTAGGAGCGTTTTCTAATCTGGTGTCCCTGTCTGCAGTAACTGGCAGGACATCATTTTTCTGTGCTTTTCAAAACTGTTACAAATCACTGTTAAAAAATAATGTTTTTTTCAAGAAGTGACAACGCTGTGGTTAAAGTCTGATTATGTTCAGGCACAAAAACCACCTGGTTAGAAAAAGATTGTGGTTTGGGTTAATATGATCACTTTGTTAAGGTTAGAGAAACATGATGTGGGTTAAAGTTACTTTAACTACATGGTTATGTTTTTTTAAAAAACTGTCCTCACTCGTGGTTGGAAATGTGACACTCACAGTTAGAAAACAGGGAACGATGGTCTCCTGTTACAAAATCCACTATTGGGTTAGTTATTTATCAGTTATTTTCTCTTAAAAGTTTCTGTTGGCTTTTTTTCAGATACTAATACAGTTATTTTGGCTTTATATTAACTTACAGCTCAAATACTATTTCCTCTTTATACTACCGCAACAATGTGGTGTTGTTGTTTCCTTGCAATAAAAAAACCTATCTAAGTAAAACGTTATTAATGAAGACAAGTAAATTACACAGCTCCAGTAATGATTAACTCACTGTTCTAACATTGACCAAAACAGAAAATCCGTGCCCTGAGGGAAAGTTTCCTCAATGAAAGACCAGATCCACCCACGTGCAGGGGCATGAAGCAGCTCGTTCTCTCTGTAATGACTCACCCGCTGCTCGAGTCTTGAGTCTTAGCTAAACATTTCTAAGCAGTAGCAAAGGTTTGGTTGTCTTTCATCGGAATTACATTGCCTGAAGCAATATAGATTTCAGTCCGGGCTTCCCACAGTGGAGCAGCAGCATCAGTGGTCTCTCAACACTTTTTTTGATGTAACCCTTCAAAGAGTCAAGATCCCTCTAATCACATAAACCCTGAGTTCGCCACTCACTGCCACTGCAATAAATTTCCCCCTTTAATACGTAGCTGTTTGTCATTTGTTTTGTTTTGTTGTCATTTCCCAGGAAACAAAAGAAACTGAAAATAAAAATATCTCAAGCAGTGGCTGCAGGATGACAATGAAAAATAAGATCCAAAAACAAGAGGTTAGATGTTTGCATGAAGATAAAGGAAGACAAATGGTAGACAAGATGAAGGCAAGTGCATCCTGGGGGCAGACTTTGTCAGATGCAGGTGTAGCCGTTGGTTGTGGTCAAGCGTCGATCCTCTCAGGTGCAGCTATTTTCATGTGGAGCCAAAGAGAGATCAAAACCTCTTTCGTTCCCTCGGTATAACTCGTGCCACTTCAAACAGACTCAATGTTTAAACCGTGATTGTGAACACCTGCCTTTAGAGAGCCATCAAAGGTGAGCTACAATAACGCTGCTTGTGATCCTCTGGGAACTCCCACTGCTCACTACAAAGGGAATCAGGTGCTTGTCCTGGTGAACTTTGTTTGACTGTGGATTTGTGTACCAGGATTTTACAAAACAATGGCAGTTTAGTGTCTTTAGCCATGTTAGCGGCTTTGTAAATAGCTATATTGGTTGGTTGGTCTGTTGGTCCACCATTTGGGTCTAGACTGAAAAATCCCAACAGCTACTGAATAGATTGCCATGACATTTTGTACAGACATTTGTGGTCTCCAGAGGATGAATGGTTTTGGCAATGCCCTGACTACTCATGTGGTGCCACCAGCAGGTTGACATTTGAATTTTTGATTGAAATATCTCAACAGTTATTGGATCGATTTCCATGAAATTTGGTGCACACATTTATGTCCCTCTGAGGATAAACAACTTTGATAATCCCCTGACTTTCCATATAACACTATCATCAGGTCAAAATTTCAGTTTGTCCAGTGCTTTGGTTTAAGAATAGCGTACACTTGTGTTTACTGCTAATTAGCAAATGTTAGCATACTAACACATTAAACTAAAATGGTGAACATGGTACACATCAGCATGTTAACATTGTCATTGTGAGCATATTAAGATGCTGACATTAACATTTTTCAGTACAGCCTCACAAAGCAGCTGCATGGCTGTGGACTCTCATTCTTGTTCTTTTACATTCACCAGGCATACAGTTGTTTACCTTTTTCTTGTGAATATCCTCCTCTAAAAAGATGTTTAATTTAAACAGCTGGGAGACAACTACATGTCTTTGTCTATGTCTGAGGCGGCAGTATCTTGAGTCATCACAAAGCCGGTTGGTTCCAGTTAATGTCCTCACTGTGACAGGGATGTTAGCCAGATGAGGGGGCTTTGCTGATGACTAGACTGAGTCAAGGCCATCTGCCTGAGGGGGGCAGAAGAAAGAAGAAAAATGCGGTGAGAGAAAAAAATGGCAGAGAGACCACAGCACCCGCGGATGAATAGGTTCAAGGGGGAGATATTTCACCTTGCAGATTCAGTTACACCGAGGCAAAAATGAGCACAATAGGCTCAATATACGTGGGATCAAAAAAAAAACCTTTGGATAAAAGGTCCAAAATGCTGCAGGTCCGTACACAACCTCGGGCTGCTTGTGGACGAGTACAATGCCAGCATGAATGTGTCCAGGATACTGTGACATCTCATGTTGCCCCCAAAAATCCCCATTTGACACTAAAACATTTGTCAAGGCCCCTCATGGAAAAGGGGATTCACAAGGCCATTGCAAGTTACTCTTCTCATTTCAAGAGCAGAGGCTGACAGTTCAAAAGTATGAAATGACAGATGTGGCAAAGCCTCTGCTTGGTGACACGTACATGGAGATAATGACGCATTGAGGCAAGAGACACACCAAACCTTTGTCATAATGGCAAGCAGAAAATAGTCAAACTGTAATTTTAATGACCCTCTAACCTTTTGTTGTTTTGTTGTGTGGGTATCTAAACATAGGCATCATTGGTGGAGAAGACCAGCTGGCACTGTTATGGAAAACTACAGGCGAGGAGACGTTGGAAAAGTGGGAGAAGGAATCCACCTACTGGTCAACTCGAGGAATCATCAAATGGATCAAAGCAAGCAGTTTTCCAGCTGGGATAATATTTCAAAGAAGGGAGACATTTTACATGACATTTTAATCTGTCTGCTGCCCTATTCAGCCACGATCATTAATTATGTTTCTGACCCATTTCTTGTTTGACCTTTATTTTAACATTCAGGCAGTGGTTCATTAAATCTATACAGCACAGTCTGCAGACTGCATTTGATATGTTAATAACTTGTTTGTTTTCCATGTGATGAGAACTTCCTTCTTCAATAAACAAAGCTGGATTCTCTTGAGGATATAAAGGAAAAGCAGAATTATCTTTCACAGCGTGTATTGTGGTTATTAGCTGACAGTAAACTAAAAGGCAAGAGTGCAGATTAAATACATCTTTTGTTCTCGGATCCATGCGCCGAGACAGTTCAGATCAATTCAAAGATGCAGCAAGCTGTGGGGGAGTCAAAGGACTCTTTCATCCCACTGCCATGACCATTGATGTGTCTGCTCCTTCATCTCCCCCCACCCACATAGCTCCACCTCTCTCACCACGGTTCGTTTCACCCTGATGACCCTTTATGTGGGATGAGCAACCGAACAAAAACTTCCCCAATAAAATATATTGAACATCAATTTTACATACCTTTGGGATAATAAATACAAGAATAACACAGCAAAGGTGCTTTAGGGGTTAAGCCTTGGCCTGTAATGCAAATATTTTATATAAAAACTATAATGCAAAAGCTGTAAGACATTATTATAAGCAGGCAAAAGTAACAAACCCACTGTCAAATTTACAGCATGGGTGATAAAAAAAAAACAATTAAAAATAAGCAAAGCTCTTTTTCTTGAGTTTATTGAGTTTGTGCCTAAAAACCTGAATATCTATCATTTTAAAAATATGAAACTGCAAGTCTAAAATGATTGTTTGCATGAAAACAAAACTAATTGTGGGTCTAAATCAATGTTTTCTACCATCAGATATCAAGAATTTAATGCAAACAAAAAAAAAACGTTTTATTACCTGTTTAGTTTATCATCAGATCAACTCCAGTGGATTTATTCAGTCACTTTTTGTTAATTCTGTGGTTTGAAAACTTGATGAAGACTTGAAATAGCTGCTACATGTCGATGCAGTTTGAAGACGGTCTTATCATTTTATTATTATTTTTTACTCTATAATCCAAATGAGTGTCTGGGGATGAATTTATGTTGTAACCACACTGGCAGGGCATTATTTTAACTTTTCTGAATAAATGTATGCTATTTTAGAGTGAAGTCTTTTAATTACTGTAGTGTTTATATGCATTGATTTTATGTGCTGGCGTTTTTACCATCACACATAGCAGATTCAACTTGAACAAAGCTGGGTTTTTTTTTAATCACAGCAACTCTATGCCAGACAGAAAGTTTTCCAGACTAAATGAATGTTAATTATTCACTGAGAGTCATGAAAGTTTAATTGTCATGCTCTGGTCTGAGAGTTAATTGGTTATTTGTGCATTAATTAATCTAAAACAGAATAGTAATCTCAGCTCTTAAGAGTGTGGACACCATCATGGTGGTGAATTTTACATTCTCTTGGTAAAATTATGCTGCCAGTTTTGCTGTAAAGTAGCCTAGAGGGAAATAATGAATGGACAATTGTGCTCTGGTGTTGGATTTTGTTTGAAAAGTCAAGCTTCTACAGGAAACAAAGGTTGACATTTGCTTTGCAAACCAAACATTGCCTTCATTGACTCTTTGCTGTCTCGTCTGCCTGTTTCCCCCTGAAGACTACCAGCCAGTGAATAATGCATCTACATTCACGCTCGACCTTCAAATACAAAGCAAAAAATTACCGCAGGATGTTCTATTTTATGTGGCTTCTTTATGCTGTGTTATTCCTCTTAACATCAATGAGGAAATGTTTGGTAATGAGTAGGGGTTTAATTACAGCATCATAGTAAAGGGTTTTACAAATGACCGCACAGAGAGATGCTTGAAAACAATCATCTCAAAAAATACCATCAGTGTCTTAAAGTTTGAAGTAAAAAAAGTGAAAGTTTTTCATGTTTGCCTGAACTTTTCTGAGACTTGTCAGTCTTTTTCAAACCCTTAGGGCAGAGAAAGATGCAACAGAATATAACAGAAAAGTTGTGATGAATCTACATGGGTACAGGTGAGGTGGGAAAGTAAGTATTTCACCAGTTTTTGCAACACTTCCTGTTCCTGATGCTCTGATTTCAATCCCAGGGTATAAACTTGTGAATTAAACTATGGAAGTATTCAATAATATTGTATGTAAAAGTAAAAGTAAAGTACTGTGACATATAACTACATATATTACTACTATATATATTATCTTATAGTGGATTTATGCATTTACAGAGGATTAACGTGTACTCTATATTGCAGCTTACTACATTGTGTTACTCTTTCTCTAGCTTATTGCCTCTCCTGACAACATCAGCCAAACTTATAAGTTCTCCTGGAGTCCCTCATGATCCAGCAGGTCTATTAAATCTGTTTAACCTTTGCGTTTAGAGAAAATTCTACAGACTCAAAAGATGTCAAATGTCAGACATTTTCCTCACCCTCATACCTCTGAACTGGGACGCTTCTTAAAATACCGCACTCCTCAGAGAAATGTTCCAGAAAATTCAGTGTCGACATAACACTTCAGGTCCCCCTCCCTTTCTCCCTCCAACTTTTTTCCTCTCCTTGTGATGCTCAACCGCATGAGAAAAAGATGTCAGAGAAGTGTAAGGCTTCACACTATTTAAAATAGCTTTCATCTGTTCTCAGGTGCTGTCTTAAATCCTATTGGGGCTGACAGAACAATTCAATTCTCACTGTTTCTGACAGATGCTCCTGTGAAAATAATGGGGTCTACTGCATTTTCTAGTCCACTTTACCTCATAAATTATGATTTATTTCAACATTTAAGCTCATTATGCTTCAATTTTAGCTTGTTATAAGTGTTTGTTTTGTATTTCTCTGTCAAAACCTGCCACTAACACAATTACCATTCATTTTATACTTGCTCACAACCATCCTACCATATTATTTATTACTATGTCAGGCGTTTTGGGGTGACATGGCAGGAACGAATCAGCACCACGGAGAGCTCCTGCATCTGTCCGTCGTCACGGGCAACGCCCCGGTAGTAGCCTGGCACCTCCACGTCATGGCTTTTTGGATGAAATTTTTTTGAAAACAAACAAACAAACAAACCAATAAACATAATTATACACAAAACATACATTTGTATAAGAGGTGTATGTATTTAAAAATGCTTATAGCTGTGGTCCTCGGTTCTGATTGGCTGAGTCACGTTCGGTACCGTTGGAGGAGCTCGTGCCACCTGCGCTCGTAGCCACATAACGGTTCTTGCGTCGCTAAGCAACCACGTTGTTTGGCTGCCGGTCAACAGATAACGGTTAGCGAAAAAAACAACAACGTTAAATTAGCTTGGAAATTCAAATTTCTTATTTTTAGTTAATCACATCTAAGTGTATAAAGACAACCGTTATTTTGTTGAAGATAATTTGACGGTATGTTTTATTTATAGCCTAATATCACAGTTTGCCGTGTTTACGTTGCTACGTAATATTTTAGACGCAAACGCCACTGTCTTCTCTTTTGTTCCCCATTCATAAAGCGACTTCTGTATCCTGAAGATGTGTCAACGTAAACTGTAACCCCCCCTCCCTTCACAAAAAATAGGCGGCTGTCCCTTTAAGGGTTATGTAGCAGAGCTAGCCGATGTAGGACGAGCCGACCGTGCGTCTGCCTGCCTGCGCTCCCGCTGCCATCCCCATCATGGCCTCCACACAGCCGCCACCGACACCACCGAGGATGAACCGACCAGCCAGCGGCCCTTCACTTCCCGGAGCGGAGACGGACGTCAAGCCGAAGCAGAGGCACCGGTAGAGGCGAGCCGCGCCGGGGAGAGCCGCCTCACATCCCATGCCACCCCGGTCTCCTCCATGCCTTCGTGTAAAGCCAAGTACAGCTATTCGATAAAGAGGGGTGCGAACCCGGGCGGCGGCGGCGGCGGCAGCGGCGGCGGCGGCAGAAACATGACAACCACCAGGGATTATTCTGTTAATCTGTCGGTGCAGCAAGTGCTGAGCCTTTGGGTGCAAGGGACGACGCTGCAGCACTTCACAGGTATGCGGAATGAAAGGTGCCGTTATTCTGCTATGTTTATATGTTCAGCTGCTCCATCAGCAGCATGTAGCTACTGTAGAGTTTATGCAGCCTATAACGGTGGTATTTTTTTTTTTTGTGCGCGTCCATTTTTAAAGCAGAATAAACCGGCACGATATTTCTGCTCACATGCTTACTGAGCAGAAAAGGGCAGAGCTGTCCCCATGAAAAGGGGGCATTTGTACCACCTCAGCCCCCTCCCCTCCCCTCCCCTCCCCAGCCGGTGAATAATTGCAGGAGAATGTGATGCCGGCCGGGCTACAACAAAAAAAAATGCCACTCCTCTGTCCACGCGTGCGGCGTCAGTGGATGCAATAAAAAATATCACTACATGCAGCTAATCAATCTTTCTGCTGCGTGAATGCGCCTTGGCTGTGTAGTAAATGAAGTGTTGTCCTCCCACCCTCCTCCTCCTCCTCCTCCTCTCTTTGTCTTGCAGTCCTGTAATCAAGGGGGGCAATTAGAGGTAGCATCCAAAACTCTGTCTGGGATGTTGAAGAGTCTACAAATAGTGAGAATTAGTGAAAATCCACGGTTTTCTCAAGGTAGTTTTGAATGATACAGCCAGCCAGTGTCAGCTTTAACGTTGTGGGTGTTAATAAGCTGTAAATATATGATTTGAGCATCATTATGGACTGATAGATGTCAGTTCTCGTAACAGATGGTGATGCCTGTCAATAATTATGTGCACCAAGAAAGGAAAAATGTCCGCAAACTGTTCTTTTATTACACATGGACCTGACTGACGAAAGTTTTAACTACAAATGGCCTTTCTCAGGTAAAGGTGAGGATCTGAACCTTTTCTTGAGGATGACAATCCGTACGGAGGAGTCTCAGCTTTACCAGAGGAAAATAGTCTGAGGTCGAAACATGAAATAAAAACAGCATGTGGGCATTTTATCTTTTCCTCTACAGGCAGGAGGCACTTCCTCAGCAAGAACTTGATACAACAAAATTGCTGGCCACCATCTGTTCAAAACATTGTCATTATTTTCTAACTTTTGAAAGGACTAAAACTCTAAAAGTAAAGAAGAAAAGGGGCGATGTATGTAGGAACAACAGGATTGTTCTGTTGCATAAACACAAGATTATAGAAATTCTTGAATTCCTCCCTACAGCGTGAGAGTGAAGCAAAGGCGGACATGTAGTCATAGCTGAGTTGGCACAGAGCCATCTTATGAAATGCAGCTGACATCCTGTGTTAAGAAACACATCAAGCCGGGGCGAAAAAAGAGGTAGTTAACGATGCTGAGTCAGCAGGAAGCTGCAGCGCATGTAGAAGTTTGCGGAAGCGAAGGTGCAGCAGCAAGTAGAGAGCTGTGAGGAGCTGACGCCCGGATTTTGGTGAGCAGGGTTTACTGAAACTGCCACCTGATCCCCCTCAACCCCATAGTTCACCAACCAGGTGAAAAACGACCTCCTGACACATGAGATAAGGTCAAGGGGAGAGTATGTGAGCTCTGAACAACAAGAGCAGTATATTCCAGAAGCAGATTTTTAAGATATGTAAACCTCATTGCCCTTTCTTTGAGGCTCTGGGGAGTCAGTTAAACAGATGTATTTCCTGTTTATGATTTATGTGCTTGCAGCAGTTTCATTTCAGCAAAACATGAAAGGGAGGTGTGTTTTACGCTCTATGGTTTGCAAATATTAGGGCTCAAGAACACATGACTTGACTTGTCATCCACCCAGGTTTACATTTACTGCCCTTAATTAACATCACAACACATACTTCTATTGAAAATAAGGCAGAACAATAAGATCTATAAGATATAGATCGAGAGGATCTGTATCACGTTAACCGTCACATTTATCTCAGGTACATTTACATCAATACATGACATTTCCACTCTCCTTGAATTTTACACATTTGTCTGGATTAATTCCAGTTTGATAAGTTAAAGATTCTTGTCTTTATGCTGATTGGTTGCTTCAGATTCCTGGTTGGATGACAATTGTTTCACTTTGATTATACTAGATATAGACTATTTATTTATAGTAAACTGTGATGAGAGTAAATTTAAGATGTTGTGAATTTGATAAATTCGGTTTATTGTCAGGTAATGGTGCGACATATGCATAAAATCCTTTATAACGGCATAGGATATGTGTTTTTATTAACATGATATCAATGATATTAATGGATAAAATAACTAGAATGTCTGTTTTTGGCTAATCCAGCAAATTAAATACCTGACATATTAAGGTGTTTTATCACATCAAATCATAAATTGTATAAAAATACAAATCCATAAAGCAGTTCTGCTCATTGATCAGCAACATTAACCACAACGGCTTCATACATCCAGAGATGTTAAATAGAGTTAAAAAGAGAGCAACTATTTCGATATCCGATTTATCATTTGCCATTTTTCAAGCAAGTTCTTTGATTGCAGCTTCTCAAATGTGATGATCGGCTGTTTTTCTTTGTCATATTTGACAGTAAATTGAATATCTGAAGGTTTTGGACTGTTTGGACATTTCATCGACTACATGGTCAGTCGATTAATTGAGAAAGTAATTGTCAGATTAAAACGACTGTTGCAGGCGTAGTAAAATGTCTCTGTTGACAAAATACGTATATAATCTGTCAGTATATCGTCCAACCGTGACTGGAAACAGCTTCGGCAGGATCCTCTCTGCAGTGTTCATCATGGGACGAAGTCAAGACGGGAACAGTTGTATCTCTACCAGCCGGCCATATCTGCCTCTCTCTCCATGCTGTGACAAATCCATCATTCTTCCTCCTGATAGGTGAACTCAGCACCCCTGCAGAACTCCTACTTTAGGATCCTGCAGTCTTACCACTTTGACTCGCTCATGTTCTGCAGAGGCCTGTGCGCTCCTGTGAAAACTCTGACCTCTTATCGAGGGACCAAAAACATGATCCCCTGCTTTTTTTTTTTTTTTTTTTTACTTTACTGTTGACATGCAAGCTCTAAAGCTGCCGTGCTGACAAAGACCTTGGTCTGTAGTTGCGGATTAGCAGAAGTTAATGCTGTGCTTTGACTGTGTTTGGCCTGTGTTCGTTCGTATCTCTGAACATGACACAGCACTTGTGCTACGTGCATCTCTCGCTCCATAGGTGCGCTTTCTCAGCCATGACCACCTTCGCTGCGGTCCCCTGAAATTAAATGTTCGCCTCACCTTCCAACATCTGCTAAACTGGAAAAAAAAAATGGACCTGCCAAAAAGGATTTATATCAGCCAGAGTAAATAACAAGCTGTGTACTTTCTCTCCGTAGTTGTTCATTTAAATCTTGATCACATTACATTAAGCTTGTAATTCATCAAGAAGTGCAGCAGAAATTCATCTAACCGAGGCTTTTAAACGGTCCCGGCCAACACGGCAGGTTACTGTTACAGATTTATACACTGAAGACAGATTTTACTGACATTTGGTTCTCAGCGGGTGTTGGTGTCAAACCCCGCCCATCAGTAGTCCCTCTCAGGGTGCAGTCAGTCCGTTGTGGTCACGGGACATGACAGAGGAGGAGTTTGTTGGACACGTCCTCCTGTGGCCCTGCATGCTCCCACGTGGAGCACGGTGTAAATCTGTCCAGGCTTAAGTTGAGTGACAGATGCCCAGTCCGTGCAACTGGATCCAGATGAGGGATCATTACGGAGCGGGCGGGGAAGTCTCTGTCTCCCCGCACTTCCTGTATCCGTCTCTCTGTCCCGTCTCAGACGTCTCCCTCCTCCCCGGCTTAATGGATGGAGACGATTGTAGAAAGACGACAGTGGAGGCCCTGTGATCTAACTGTATACCGCGTCCAGTCATGCAGGACAAAGAGCCGTCCTGTTACTGAACTGTCACATCTCTTTCTGCCCGGCTCCACGGCTGACTGCCGGATCAATAAGTAGATGTAGGCAGTCAGTCGAGTGTAGAACAACTAGGTTAAATGGATATGCTAAGGAGCTCCCTCTGGGCTTGAGCCTTGAGAAATACTGGAGATCGTTAAATGTTTACACCGCACAACAATGTCCCGTTTCCTGTTTATATTCCACCGTCCAAACAAAACAGACTCTGTCCTTTTACACAACATTCCTTTGCTTTGGATTGGTCATTCTTGTCCACGGACGCCCCCTTTCCTCAGTCGATCTCTTTTCTTCTCAAATAATCTCATGGCCAGCTGGCTATTCCTCGCTCCCACGGTGCCAGTGGTTCTAAGCAAGGCCCCTCTCTGGCGAAATGTGAAAGCCAGCCTGTGAGACCAAAAAAAGAGAAGAGAGAGGGATGAGGAGGAAGAGGATGAGGGAGATTTCGAATTGAACTGACCTCTGATTAGGTCCTGCGTGGTTGTTCTGTTTTTTGTTTTTTTTTTCCTCATGAAATCAGTTATTAAGGCAGCACCGTCTGGGCCCTGTAGGGATGCATGTTTTCTCAGAGATAACAATTGTGTTTGGTGGAGCTCGGTGCATAATTAGATGATTGTTGGCAGTTTGGGAACTGAACAAATTCAGCATTTTTAGTTTCGCAGCTGGAAGAGCAAAACTGCGATTACTGTTTCAGTAATGTTGAATTGTTTACCTTCAGTCCAGATGAGGACGCTAACAAAAGCCTCCTGTAAGCTATTGTTTCAGGCGAGATATTCCATTTAAAGCTTAATGTCTAGCTCGCAGCAGCTCGTCTGGAATCTCTCTCCGAGCAGTTTTATGCATCCCACCTCGGGTCCATTACCATGGTCGCTTGCTTCTTTGATGAGCCCCAACTTAGACTGTGGCTGCTGTAGATTGAAATCCTCCCTCGTATCACAGATGTGTGCAGCTCCAACTGTGTCTCTGTGTCCTGATCTGTTGCTGCAATATGTTCTCGCACAAAGAATTTAATTTGTAAATCTTTAAACTGCATCGGGGAATCTTCCAGTGCCCACAGAGCAGCATAGCGTTTTTTACTGAGCAGTGTAATTTCTGAATTTGCATGACAAGGAAATAGTATCTTTACTGAATCAGTGAAGAATATTTATCCTTTTCTTCACTGCAATGAAAATAAACCTGCATTAACACCATAGACTGTGAGAGGTAATGGACGTTGCCACCATGACGTCACCCATTGGTTTGTGGACTCCCATTTTGAAGCCTCGAGTTAGCGTTCTGACAGTCGCCATCTTGGATTTTTGGAGCCAGAAGTGACTATATTTGGACGAGAGGGTGGAGCTGACCCTAATGCTAGCTGCTAGGTTGATTAGCACGGTGCATCTAAAGCTTATGGTTACATAACAGGCCTACAACCATTAAAACAAAACACACATGCAAGTCCGTAGAGGGTCTTTTAGTACAACCTAAAAACACACTGAAATAGCGACAGCTACAGCTACACCTATATCCTGTGAATATGGGGTTACACCATGGTTACGTTACCTAACCGACATTGTCACCATTGTAGCAACTTGCCTGTGACGACACCCACCTGTTCCTCAAAGCGGCCACGCCCTTAATTATGCATAACTTTAAGCCTTAATAAAATTTAAACAGGTGAGTTATATAAAAATTCACCCCCGTACAGTTGTCTCATGAACGGGGAATTAGCTATAGAGACCAAAATCGTTCTTTGTACCAGGCTGTAAACATGTTTATTTCTGCTGTAAAGTTGGGCATTTTAACATGGGGGTCTATGGGGATTGACTCATTTTTGGAGCCTCAAGTGGCCATTCGAGGAACTGCAGTTTTTTGCAGCTGTGCGTTGGCTTCATTTTTCAGATTAACACAGATATTTTGGCCACTTGGGGGCAGCAGAAACAAACTTTAAACACAACATACTGTATTATCACCTTACAAAGTTGATGTTGCAGGCAGCCAACTAGCTCTGTTTTAATCTCCAATTCCTGATGCAGCTTTTTTGCAGCTTCATGATCCACTATGTTCAACAGCTCCTCGCTAACTTGGTGTGTGTCGTTGGTGCTGGATATGTAGCATATACTGGGTTTCTAGCTTTTATTGCTAAAACAGCTGTCTGCTGCATCTGACAATGAAGCACAGGAGCGAATCATGATCCCACTTTGTTTAACTTCCTGTTCTAAGGTCAAGAATGAACCTTCAAGCTCTATTTTTATTCCATCTTGTCTTTATCAAAGTTAAGCCTTGGTAGCTACCAGTGTTGGTTGTAGGTAGGGCTGCAACTAACAATTGTTGTCATTATCAATTAATCATTTAATCTCTAAGATCTGGATAGATATTCAAGATATTTATATATTTAAATAATGAAAAATGACCATCACACTTTCCCAGAGCCCAAGGTTTGCAATTTTTGCTTGATAAATAGATGATTTCTGTGGATCAACTAATTGCAATACAACAATGTAGAAGCACTCCATTACAAGTAGAAGTCCTGCATTCAAAATGTTATTTAAATAAACTTTTAAAAGCAAAATGTACACAATGAATCAACAATAAAAGTACTCAATATGCAGCAGAATGGCATAAGTGTACAGTATATTATATAGTGTATTGTTATACATTCTAATACTGGATTATTAGCACTGACGCATTAACGTGCAAGAAGCACTTTGATTTGCAGCTGATTGAGGTTGAGAGACAACTTTGCATATGGTTGTGTAGTTCAATATAAAGCAATGTATCATATCTCATCTGATGATACAGTTTTTATATAAAATCCAGCTGTCAGATAAATATAGCGGATAGAAGAAGATAGAAGTGAAATACTCCAGTAAAGTACAAGTTCCCCAAATTTGTACTTTAATGCAAGTTGAATACGTTCCACCACTGTTATTGAAAGACTCTCTATGGCCTTCAAACTTTCTGGTTCAGTATGTTTAGTAGCCGCAGATGTTTAATCAGTGACGAGGCATAAAATAGTTGCAGCTCAATACAAAAGAAGAGATAAGCGAAGGTATAAGCTCAGCATATTCAGCTTAAAATGATAAGTTATCTTATTATCTTTATTAGCAGCAATGAAAAAATATGAAACATTAAAAAGGAATACAAGCAGAATTTCTACACAGGCTCTTAAAACTACGATACTAAGTTGTGAGGAACACGCATACGAGACATTTCTGCTGATAATAAGACACACAACTACTGATAGAAAAGTTTGGCACTTAGAAAGAAACTCAGCAACTAACAAGCCAACTCTGCTCATTGAACACCTGCTTGTTAACACCTCACTGAGCTGGCTCAGTAAGCGAAAAGTCCCTGACAGGCTCGGACCTAATTGGCTGTCACTGATAAGGAATTATGAAGACGAACAGGTTAAGAGGACAGCGTGTGTTCGTACGAGAGAATCTGGGAGCTTTTTCCACAGTTATTTGACTCATTTCAGCAGAAATCGCTCTTCTGTTTAGTTAGAAATTCTTGGAAAACACTGACGTTGTTTGTTTTTTTTCACATTGTATGTTTTTGGGTCTGTATCTGATGAGCCCTCCCGCCTGTGCTGTGTTTTGTGTCTCCCTCCCTGTCAGAGATGTGGTACTGGGTGTTCCTGTGGTGTCTCTTCTCCTCGCTCTTTGTCCACGGGGCGGTGGGGCTGCTCATGTTAGTCATGCTGCAGCGCCACAAGAGGGGCCGCCTCATCACCCTGGTGCTGGTCAGCGTGGGTTTCCTGGCCTCCCTCTCCGGAGGCGTCATCACCAGTAAGTCCAGTTACTCCACTCTTCTTTTTTTTTTTTTTTTTTTTTTTTTTTGTTAATCCCTTTTCTAAAACTGACCTCAACTGCATTCAGCATGCACTCAGCCAGAAGAAGACGGGAGGTGACAGGGAGGGAAAGACGGCGGGATGTAGGAACTGTGTGTGTTAACTCCTGTCAACCAGAGGAAGACAGGAGCTGACAGAGAGATGGAGAAGGAGGGAGAAAAAAGATTTCACTCTCGTGTTAACCTGGTTTATGTTCCTCTTTTGTTTATGTGGCACTGAAAGCTTTAACTATGTTTTGGTGATACTGACAAGACTATTTTGTGCTCATTTAAAGATGCAATATGTAAGAATTATGTATGAATTTCAGTTTAAAACATTTAAAAAGTAACTAAAATTATCAACAGAATGTGAAGAAAGAAACAGTTTTGACGTTATGTATTGTGTTGCAGAGATATCTACTGAAGTTAGCATGCTAACCAGCTAGCCCTGGCCCGTCCTGTCTCGTAATACCACTTTGTACCTCAAGAGGCGATAGCGAGTCACTGTAGCGTCCAGTCCAACATGAGAGGATGTGAGAGAAGTAGCACTTCCTCTTCTGGGTCAGATTTATTCAAGCAAACGTTAGCTCAACTTTAGCACTGAACTGATATTATTATCATACTTAGTCAAAGTCCTAGTTACTTAGTTTGCTAGCTAACAGAGCACTGATAATGCACCATTGATTTGGCGCTATCATAGCGTAGCGTAACATAACGGACACCCCAACTTTCTGGTGACAAAAGAAGCCGACGTCTAAACACAAGCAACTAATAACATTTTCTAAAATTTACTCTGTTTGATCAAACAATAGGATTATTAAATTGGACCAGACATTCAAGACCCACATTACATCAAATCAAATCCCAGCTAATATCTTGTCTCAGTGTGTAGGGTTGCAATTAATATCATGACATTAATAAGAACATTTTTTTCTGATATTGATGTGCTTTATATCACTTTATGGCAAAATATATGCAAATTAACATGTAAAACAAATCAATTCTGTCCTGTGCTATGAGCAGTAATGTCTTATTTAATGCACTGTTATATAAGACAATAAAAAATCCAATCTGTCAAACAAAACCTTCAATAATTCATTTAGTTTGTTTTCAATTGCATTTGACATTTTATTCCACTGAAACTCCATAAATGGAATATTGAACTTATAGCCCGACGGAGGAGGCTGATACTGATATTGATATTCAGGAGTTTAAAAAATCTGATAATGATATATCAACTGATTTTTTATATAATAGAAACAATAATATAAGAACATAGATTCTTGATATAGGCCCCACAGATTTGTGCTTTATATTGTTTTGTTTTTTAGTGATAAATACATACTGAGTGTTATACTTTTACGGTTAAAAAATCAAGTTGTCAGCTCAGTTGTCAAGTCTGGTGGATAAACTATGTAACAGAGACACTGTATCTAAATGATATCAAGTTAGTTTGACAGTTCTGTATCGCAATTCCTTGTTACTTATCAGTCTGACACTTTCGCTGATATCAGTATATCTGCAATAAGCTAATATCAACCTGGATGATTTTAATGGTGTAGCTCTAACTGAAATATTACTCAGACTGCCTCTTGCTGTCCGTCTTTACTGCTGGTCGTCTGCTGTCTGTCTGCGCTCTCTGGTCACCTTTTTGGCGTTTGTCTAGTTACCAGATATCATTTAAGCATTATATCCTGTTTCATTAGTTTCAACTCACTGTATCAGTGTGTGAATAGACCTAAATCTATCAGATCATGGGGCAGAAGCTCTTCAGGGCTCACCGAATGAATCATTCTCCATCATCAGATGCAAGCTGGCCCCCAAAATAGAAAGGCACTTTATTATTAATGTGTAGCAATCAGGGAGAGCAGACTATTGACTGTGTGCGCACCCCGCTCTCACCCTCGCTGTGTACACTAACCTGGCTTAAAGTCAAAGAGCGGCGGGGCAGAGCGAGGCGATCTCAGCCGAGCAGCAGTAAAGGCAAGGTCGTGTTAAAATCCAGTGTTTTCTCTCTGTTTTGTTTAGTTTTTAGTTCAGTTTTTCAAAATCAGGCCTCTCTGTTTTAGATTAAAGATTCATAAAAAAAAAAGCTCCCCTGCGATGTTCCGTCACTGTCTGTCTCCATGACGATTGCTCAGACAACATATTGTGAGGATAAGCGTGACAAACTGTTGTGGGAAGAGCAGCGAGGCAACACAGTATGTGGCTGGGCACTAAATAACGTCCCCACAAGCTGTATGGAGCCACACATGAATGCTCCCCATCTTTTAATATTCACACACACACACACACAAAAAAAACAAAAAAAACGTCTGCGGCTTTTGTGCAGAATACTTGACTCCCGGCGGGAAGCTGCGCCGATGGATAGAAAAGATGAGGAAGGATGTGTTTGTCCTTTGTGCTCCTCGTTGTGAGCGGACAATCTGCGGTAATGGTGACAGGCCGTGACAGACAGCTGTTTGTGCTTCTAGCCCATGTGTTTACTGGTGTGTATTAATGCACGCGATGTGTGTTTTTCCTCCCACAGGCGCAGCGGTGGCGGGGGTGTACCGCGTGGCGGGGAAGGACATGGCACCGCTGGAAGCTCTGGTGTTCGGCGTGGGCCAGACTACCCTCTCTGTCATCATATCCTTCTCACGCATCCTGGCCACTCTGTGAACCCTCGACGAGTTGAAGGACAGACGCCGCCACAAGAGGAGCCGGTGAATCGAGCCAATCAGAGACTTTAAAAGTGCTCATCATCGGGCTCCCGGGTTTGTGGAGGCAGAGGAGGAAGCAGAAATGCTCTGGACCTTTGGGGCTGGATGCAGCACACACACAGAGAGAGAGAGAGAGAGGGAGGGAGCCCCCCAGTGTCTCTGTTCTGTTACTGCCACATTCACAGGAGCCCCTTCTCTGCAATACAGAGGGAACTCAATGCAGGCCGGTTGTCTTCATATCAAAGAGCAGCACCAGGCGGAGACGGCGCCATCCTCAGCTTCTGGACTGAAAGCCATGTTCGGGGTGTTTTCCAGAGTTACATCAGTTCTTTGTGCCAACGGCCTTCTCTGGGACATCCAGATGCCTTTGTGGCCACTGACTCTTGAAGGCTTTCTGTTGCACTTGTGGAGAAAAGATTTTTTTTTTTTTTTTAAACAAAAAAAAAAAAAAAAAACAGCAACCTGTAATGATGATCTGATGAGTTTGTGATCCTTTTAGTGATCAGAATGCATTTTAAGCGCCGCGTGAGAACAAAAAGTTGAGCAACGAGGGGTGTTTTAGGGAGCGACAACCCAACAGTGTTCATCAGCAAAAACACCTTTTTCGTCAGTGTTAGATATCAGCCTCACCTCTCAGTCATCACGTACAGATTATCATGATCATTCCTTTTTCCTTAAATGGCTTATTAAAAGCTGCACCATCCAACTCACTAGCAAGATGCAGCTTTGAATTTTGCACTTTGTAAATGTTGGAGACGCTCTTTGCCTAAGAGGTTTGAAATCAGTTGACGTGGAGAAGAAAAACCAGCATCAGTGCTACGTTCAGTTTGTCTCGATTGATTCATCGTGTGCCAACGACAGCTGTGATCGGAGGATCAGAGGAGTAGTTCAGCATTTTGGGAAATATGTTTATTCGCTTTCCTGACAAGATTTTGATGAGAAGATCGATACCGTTCTCATGTCTGTCCGTTAAATATGAAGCTGGAGCCGGGAGACGTTAACGTAGCTTAGCATAAAGACTGGATACAGGTGGAAACAGCTAGCCTGGCTTTGTGTAAAGGTAACTGCCTACCAGCACATCTAAAGCTCACTAATTAACACGTTAAATCTCAAAGAAAGAAGTTTGTACAAGAAACAAAGTGCAAAAATGACCATTTGCTGTTTTATGGAGGACTCTGTTGGACTATTTTTTAGCTATAACCCACCGTAAAAAAGCTAATTGTCATTTTTACACTTTGTTTTTTGTACACATTAAACAAACGAGATATAACGTGTTACTTATTGATCTTTAGAGATGTTGATATATGTAGACGTTGTTACCTTTAGACAGAGCCAGGCTATTTCTTTCCCTCTGTTTCCATTCTTTGTGCTAAGCTAAGCTAACTGCCTTCATATTTACAGTACAGACATGAGAGTGGTATCGACCTTCCCGTCCAGCTCTCTGCAAGAAAGTGAGTAAATGTATTTCACAGAATGTGAAACTACAATATACTTTTCCTTAAACACAGACAGAAAGGCCTGTACGAGCCCCCGATAGTGCGACGACGTGGTGAAATTTTCTTCAGCAGGCTTGATTCAGGTCTAAGATCAGGATCGGATTCCTCTTATTCAGGTTTAAAGAACGGTGTTTTGGCATTAAAAAAAAAAAAGGTTGTTTTGCTGCTTGAGAGTCTGCTCTGACATACAGTATTTCAGACAAACTATTGTGTGTCTGTGAGTCCTAATGCAGATTTTTTTTTTCCAGCCCTCTTCGGCCCGCCATAGTGTTCCTAACAAGTCTGCACCGCTATATAAATTCTCCCAAAAGACAGATTCTGCTGCTCATATTGCCATTTTTCTATGGCTCCCTCTTTAACTGCCAGTCCTGTCTTTGTTTTTATTTATTAACCCATGTTCCTTAAGTTTAACTTTCGCATATTGCACTGAATCTAACCTGCCTTGTTATAGCACAGTGTGCGATGATACTACTCTGGTGTGACCCGATCCAGTAAACAGCGATAACACACGGAAATCAGTGATAATATACGCTTGTAATGTTGTTTACTGTAAAGGTTAATTTATCAAGAATGTGCTTGAATGAGCCTGTATTTACTGGCTGATACACCAGTTTGAGTTTTTCACTGATAGTTTAGTCACTGGCTTCTTAATTTACTTCTTATTATTTTACTTTCAGTGCTCATTACATGACCCAAACATAAAACAGATCCCCCTTCTACACAGCACCAAACCCACGGTGGAAGGAGTTAGGTTGTAATGCCAAAGTATCGCTCATATTCTAGCTTTATTTATCATCTTTGTCTCAATTTATTGATTGATATCACAGCCAAGATTTTAGTTTTATTGCTTTAGAAACATTTTGCACATCGGCTCGGGTATCAGAAACCCCCCCCCCCAGACTCATGGTAAAACTTTATGAAATTGTCAACACAAAAAAAAAAAAAAAGAAAAGAAAAGAAATGGTTGTTCGTGTCGTTCAGTGTGCGTGCTGTTTGTGGCTCTAAAGGTAAACACCGTGTATTTATAGGAGTTATGTAATTGACACGACTCACCTTCAGTATCGGCTCAGCACACAAGAGGGCGATATTGCACAGAAATTAACTGGCAGCAGGAGCCCGAATGCAAAGATGATTGTGGCTACAGAGTGTTTTGATACAGACGAGATGTTTTCTAATGTAATCCTGTTGTTTAAACTACAGAAATCTACAAAAATTAAAAGTGTGAAAAACCCCTATTAATATTCGGAAAATGAGAAGTCATCCTGAACCCCTTTTTATCCAACTCAACATCGTCCATACTACCCTTTTTGAATGTTTTAGCTCAATTTCAGGGACCAAAATGTGAGTTGCTGCTGATGACTCGCCTGCTGTCATAGCAATGAAATCTCTGTGAAGCTGTTTTTTTTTTTTTTGGGAGGGGGCAGTTTCTCTGCATGTATGTACGTATGATTCATTAGGAGACGTGACAACGTGAGTGTTGTTGTTGCTGTATTCGGTGTTGGTCTGTGTGGTTGTGCATGTGAGTACTACTAGTATAACAGGATATTAATTTATTTGCTTTCATTAGCAGGGTTGCTCACATTCTTTAGTGGGCGCCCTGAAGCATCAAAAAGGGTGAGGACCTAATTGTAAGTGACACCGTGTTCAGAGAAGTCGTCAGAGCAGCTTCACTGTCTTACATAACGTGTTGGAAATCTTCTTTTTTTTTTAATTTGCTGTGTTATTTGCCGGCAAGCACTTGCAAACTAAAACGCTTACATCCTGAGCTGTATATAGCCATACAAAGTGGACAAAGTCTTCACCGGAAGATAAAAGTGTGACAGCGGACATGAACAAACTAACCACCGGATAGTGTTTTGATATCCACACTGTTCGAAGTATTCACACCCAGTGCCATGATCGCTTATGAGTTTTGACGAGTGAGGATATTGTTTTTTTATTTTCCGCTCCAGGGCCTGTGATTCAGCCGCCGTCTAAAGTGGCTTGATGACACCGTGAGTGTGAGTGTGAGTGTGTGAGTGTGAGTGTGAGTGTGTGTGTGTGTACTGCAATATCTAAGGAGACACCCAGCAACTAATAATCCCTTCTAGACTTATAAAATGCCAACGCACTGCGGCGAGATGCCCAGCTCAATAATCCTGTCTCTTTCATAGGCTTATATCTAAAGCTGCCCCCCTCTTAAGTCTACAGTTGTCCAAATGCCACATATTCCCCCCGGACACATACTGTGTACCCGCTGTGATTGCATGTGCAGTGCAGCTCAGATAATGTGTGAATGGACTACGGACAATCCAACAAGAGACAATGTTGTACAAAAAAAACCCAAAGTGGCACTTGTAGATAATGTACAATATGTTCTTTTTTAATTTTGTACCAGCCAAACAGCTGATATTTATAACTATTGCCTATTTATGTACAAATTGTTCTCCTGTACATACTCAACTGTCAGTTGAAATAAAAATCTTTTTGCAGTATAAACGCTCTGGAGTGCTGTTTCCATTTCCTCAGTATGTATAGAACCATTTCTTTTCTTTCTCTGCCAGTAAAAGCTGCAGCGGTGACCGTGTTCTCGCTTTCCCGCATCAGTCTTTCACACCATAATGGAAGAGCTGCTTTTACCCCTCTTCATCTATCTGCCGTCCTCCACCTCTGTGCTCTTGTGGTTTATCATCACTCTCCCTCCACTTTCTGGCTGCCTTTCAGTTTCCTCCTTCCAGGTTTTTGACTCTTTCCCTCCCTCCTCTTTCCCTTCATTACATAGAAGAAGTGGAAATACTTTACGAGTTGAGGAAAGAAAATGTTTTCCAGCTTTAGTTATAAACTTGTCAGATACACAAACTTTGGCGTTGACTTTCACATTCAGAAGAATCATTTGAATTCTTTCAGATAATATTTTTTCTGTTATGAGCCAAATCAGCTTTTTAAAGGCTGGAAAATCTGCTGTGTTGTGTGGATTCAGTACGATCCTGAAGATCAGTCATGACGGCAACAGCAGCTTTAAACATCAGGAATGCAGATTTTTCCGTTGTTTATTTGAGATTATTTATTTAGAGTTGACAATTGTTGATTTTGGAGTTATGTGTCTACTCAGAGAGCTGATAATGACTCTGGAGAGATTGTGTAAAAGCATCTAACAACAGTGTTAAATGAACTCTGACATTGTCCGTCTTGTTATATTAAAGTAAATAAGCATTGATACTTTTGTTGTGTACTAAACTATTCAAAGCAAATAATAACTTGAGGGAACACTCAAGTACTTGTGAACAGAAGTAATTTTCCCCTCAGACACTGCCACTTTCAAATTTAATCTATCGTGACTCCAAACCGGCTGCTTGACTGTAAATGTAAAGAATCACACTTGATGCAGAGGCGGCATCAGGCTGGCACACAAAGCCCAGTTTGTGATGTGTCTCTGTGTCTTCGAGGGGTCGGATCCGTCATCTCTATCTGTGGCACGTCTCCCGGTGGCACCGGGGGGCAGACGTGTCGTGCCGTGAAGACCCAGAGATCACCAGAGATGAGACCGCACGGCCCCTCCTGGCGCAGCTGCGAGACACTCAGGCTCTTCACCCTGCTCTACGTGCTCTCCCGCAGCAACCATTTTTAGAGAGGCAAAAGTTGTGTTTTGTCTTCCCCGGTCTTGAGGAAGTTGGCTGTTTTCTTTTGGTGGTATGATACCCAAAAAAAGCTTCCAGTACGTGATGCCTCATCATTGTAATTACAGGGGCAGGACCTCCTAAAACATTTTGATTGTACCCATGACTCCATGACTGAACAAAACACAATTCAGAGCCAGACACAATTGCTTATTCTCATATCTGATTTGACATTTCTTTGACATTCCAGCCGTGTGATGTGCTTTCCTCCCCGTCTTGAAAGGATTTGACTGCCAGCTAGTTTTTCATGACATTTTTGGATCCAAACCTGCAGACAGTTCAATGCTGTTGAATGTAATGTGTTTACATTGCTGAGAAGAGGAGGAGCTATGAATAACTGTGATGGAATTTAATCAGCATGTTTGTGGGTTTTAAAGGACAAAGGTCCTGAGTTGTTATCACCTTGTTTTTTGTTATTTTATTCTTTAATGGCAGAGAACGGGGCCTATGACTGCATGGGCTTCTGGTTTCCACTCATCAACGGCAGCTACAGTATGTGAACGGGAGTTTTATAACCAGTGGGAGAGAAAGGCTGAGCTGAGCTGATAAGGGGTCAGTGGCTGCATATGAGGGCAGGAAGTGTTTCATAAGAGCCAGGGAATGTGGCTTCGGTATTTATGAGTGTTTGATTAGTGTTTGGTAAACTGGGAAAGTGAGTGTACTGTGAAAAAGAAACAGTGATGTTTGACCTTAATCACTGCATATATGTGAATCCTGCATCTATGCATTAACATGTGTGTTCATGCAGACTTAATGTCTCATTTTCCTTAATGGAGAATTAGGATATTTTTCAACCTGGGTCTTAATCTTGTAATTATGGGAATGTGGGTCATGCTAACTTAACCTCCGTTGTAGAGATTTTGGAAATGCAGCTCCAGAAAAGTAATGTATAAAAGGACAGGCGGGTCAGCCTCCTAAAGCTTTCCAAATAAACTTAAATTATACATAAATCACTTCACAACCTTATCTAAAAGGCCAAGTCAAACATGTAAATTTCCCCCCTGGATTAGCTGTATTAGCTAACTGCATAAGGACCTACTTCCAGGGCAACTTGCCAGCTAAGCAAGAGCAATAATAAGAGCAATTCTGTACCTCTGAATTATTATCTTGCCATATTTATGACACATTAAGAAATAAACGTCTGTTATACTGCAGATAAGCAGGTGTAGGTTGTTTGTTTATTAGCTAAACAAACAGCTTGCTTGGTTAGCGGGCTGGTTGCCACATAAGTTGATTTTTAAATATCTGTTTACCTCTGTTGAACTAGACTCATGCTACACATGGAACAATAAGTAATAAATGTTTATTACCGCAGATAAAGTTTGCTACTTGGCTAACTGAACAACTAGCTTTATTAGCCAGTTGGTTGTCCCATATGTAGTTTTTTGTAATATCTGTACTCCATT
The DNA here is from genome assembly GCF_963924715.1 of Thunnus thynnus. NCBI lineage: Eukaryota > Metazoa > Chordata > Actinopteri > Scombriformes > Scombridae > Thunnus > Thunnus thynnus. The sequence continues at coordinate 9,760,510 of NC_089531.1, read as the reverse complement.
CATGTCAAATCACATTATATATGAAAAGATAAGTAATAAATGTTCTTAATTACAGTAGATTAATAAACAGTTTGCTAGTTGGCTAACCAAACAGCTAGCTAGCTTGGTTAGCCAGTAGGCTGCTGTTTGTGCTTTTAGCAAAAATAGCTAATCCAGGAGGCTAATATATCTGTGTTTGGAATTCAAAGACAAGCATTTCAATTGATTTATATGAAACTGAAGTGTATTTGGAAAACTTTAGGAGTCTTGAGTGCTTGTCTCGACATTTTTTGCCAGTTTAATTTCCCAAATCTGCTTATGGAGGGTTGCGAGTCCAAATTAGCAGAGTCAGAACAGCCACATTTATGAGAACAAGACTTTAACTTTTCATGTAAAAAAAAAAAAGGACAAACATCTAAGTTACTTTTTCCTGTTTGAAATCCTGCATGATTCTCAAATACATCATGTCTTAAATCTTGGAAATATTCACTATTGAATCTTCCAGAGATAAATGTGATTAGGAAGCCATGTTTCTATAATTGAACTTCAAACAGAAACAGTGTCTTTGATGCTGGATTCTTTGGGTCACAGCTCTCTAAAACCCAGTTATGTCATTGTGTTTCCCAACGCAGAACATAATAGTGATGTTTATGGAAACCTTTTTTTGTCTGGATATTGGATTGTTTAGAGCTTGTCACAGCCATTTTGCATATCAAAAAATTTAATCATAAACTAAAATTTTCTCAGAACTGCCCCCTCATGCTGACCACTGAGCCACTCGCTGCTATTGTCTTATTGTTTCCTCCACAGGAAATACTCAAGAGCTCAGCGTCAGTGCAGACAAGGGCACTGCATGCTTGCTTTGAAAAAAACACCCCTTCAACAATGGCTGGAACCAGGCCAAGTCTTTTGACCTGGCAGATCACTTCACATTATTGACCTTGTCTTTGTGCTCAGTGACTTGACTCCAGTTGCTCATAATGTACAGTATATAAAGCTCAGACAACAGACAAACAGTCCATGAGGCCAGTCTCCATCAGAGACTCGGCCCGCTGTCAGAGCAGCCGCTGCCCTCTGGACGAAGCTGTGATCTCTGGCTGGGTTTATTTTAACATCCTCCGTTCCGACCTCCCTGTGTTGTAATATCCTAAACATGGAGCATATTTTCCTGAAGTGTCAACACAATGAAACATGAGTAAGGCAGGGGGAGTGTGTTCACAGTCAAATGGATGCCAAAAACCTACTTTATTCTTTTATAGTCAAAGTTTTTTTAGGTGATAAATTGATGTGGAACGTGTCAGCCGAAGTTCAGGTGATAAAATGAAGTGAAAGTCTTGTATGAACAGTTGAAATTGTGGTTGTTTTTTTTTCTTTTAAAGGTGAAGACCTGAGACCTTGAAAGGGTTTGAAGCTTCAGTCTAAATATAAGCACTGAAGGGAGATAAAATGTTGAAGAAAAAGAGATAAAAGGAGTTGAGTGGATTCAATGACATCAAATTTGGACGTCACCTCCTCCATTTAATGGTAACTGATGATGATGGTGATGAAAAATAGCCTTTTTCTCTGCCTCCATTGTTCTGCGGAGCGTCTGCTCTTCGACATGAACAATGTGGGACCACGGCCACCAGCCGCGTCCCTCCTTCGTCAGTGATTAGATTCTGATGAGGGACTATTGTCTTGAACAACAGTAGTCGCGTGCAAGAGACAGTGTGACAAACATCGGCAAACACCCCTCGTCTTGGCTCCGTCTCCGGCACCAGACAGGAAGGACTGTGAAGTTTAATGAATGTAAAATTGATGACATATATAAAACCATGACTGTATTTTGAGAGTAAAAATGGGTTTGTCTTTGACCTATTCAACAGTAGAGACAGATAACCTCAACAGTTACTATTGGCAACAAAAAAACCCACCTCATTATTCACAAATAGTGTATGACTTTTTTCCTTTTTTGGACACCACCCTCTGGGCGGTTATTACATTTATTACACTAGGACTGCTAAAGATCAAAACAAATTTAATCTTTTATATATCTAACATTTTGGTTTTCCTTACAATGAGCATTAAAGCCTCACAAGAGCTGCTAGTATGGCTGTATATTCTTGACATTGACAGTTGTAGAAATTATAACTCACCAGATGCAGTCTGCTATCTCAAAAAATACTTAAAAGATCATTTGCAGCGTGCAAAATTAGAGTATAACAGCTTTAGGAACTTTAGGAAACAAGGTATGCCATATTTCTGTAGCATTATGGATGAACAGCTGCAGTGTTTCAAAGCTGCACACCAAGTGTTGTTCTCCATAAAAACCACAAGAGAGCAGCATTGCAACTTTCACCCAGTGGCTGCCTGGCTCCCCACAGTGATTCATCCTCAGAGCCGCTGGGACTGACAACTGAGTCAGAGATCCCATCTCTCATTTAGCCGGTCAATATCCGATCCGGGCAGTGATGATCCCCTGTAAATCGAGGCATTAGCCTTATATTCACCTGTGGCACAGTGGGAGTGATGGCCTGCTCACACATCTTGAAGCGTCACGCTCACACTGCTGTGGCACCAACGGTAATTGGAAAAATAAAAATTGTCTGTTGAAAGTGAGCTTGTCTTTTTTTTATTATTATTAAACATTATCTATTGAGAGAAATGATATCACACATTGCACTCATTGCACCTGTGAGCTGCCCTATCGAACCATCACAGAGTATATTTGCACAGAACATACAGTAACATCTATGTAAAGTAGATGTTCTAGCCAGATAAAGTATTTGACTATGATTAGCGATTATCCAACCATCCATTATCTATACCTGCTTATCCTGTGCAGGGTTTGTGGGGGGCTGGAGTCGATCCCAGCTCTTACTGGGTGAGAGGCAGGGTACAACTGGACATGTCGCCAGTCTGTCACAGGGCTGACGCATATAGACAGACAACCATCCACACCTGCAGGCAATTTTAGAGATGCCATCTTAATTCATTACCTATAAGTGGAGCCACCGTGCACTTTCAGAAACCTTAAAAAGAAATGACGCTGCTGCACGCAATCTACTGATTAGAGGGACGTTTATCACAGAATAATCTTTAAACCTGTATTGTTTTCAGCAGAAACAAGTAGTGAACACAACACTGACATATCAGCACCTTTTTAAGTTGATATGTTGAACTTATTAGCAAACAGTTACTTATTTCCACATCCAGCAGTTACGGAGCAACATTATCAACAATTCGGAGTCGTGTTTCTGTCCACCTGGTGAATGTAAGTCCAATATTCACTCTCTTTTAGCTCTGTTTTTGCTCTCTATCAACTCCTGAGGGAAATAACTGGCTCTTTTAGCTGCTAAATGCTCCACTATGTTCACCAGCTAGTCTACAGCTTACTGTGTCTGTTTGCTTTTTAGAGTTTTTTTCTCTGAAAACAACACAATGAGAGAAACAGAACAGTAAAGTTGCAGCCGGACAGCAAAACAATGAGCTGAAATTCACTTTAAAGTTCCTTAAAGCCGAGTAGAGCTGCAGAATCGCTGGTTCATCACCATGACAACGCCTCTCACGTTACACCCTGTCATTTGATAAATTGTTATTATGTGAAATATTGATTATAGCCACTTTAATAATGTTTAATTATTTAGTTAATCGAGTTTAAAAGTTAATTCTTGACCTTGGAAACAGCAGTTGACAAAACAATCTCACCTTAAGGTCCATTTAGTGGCTTTTTCTCGTGTTAAAGCGCTCTGTAAGAAAGGATATTTGAAAACATACGTTTCAGACAACTAGAGAGAAATTCTGCTGATAAAGATTATGTGAGATGATTAAAAGCTCTGGAAAAGCTGCTATATGAACCTCAAAGGGGATTTTTGTTTTATGGTTTTCCTTCCAACAAGTGTGTTACCTGTTTTTTTTGTCTGTGGCTGCTTTTTCTGAGAAACTGGTGACCAGGTTGGTGTTTTTCCAGACACCTTCATGCTTCTCGCAGTAAGGGGACTTCTGAATTTACTGACCTTGTTAATTTTCCTCTCTATTTTAGCTAATCCCTGCTTTATACAATATTTAACTATGAAAGAATGAGCTATGAAATGACTGTAGGGTGTATTCTTGTTCCATTAGCTCTTCTCATAAAAAAAAGCACATCAAACATTTTAGAAAAGACAAGATAATACAGACTAAAGGGTTTTTTGTATTTGCACAAATTGAAATCAGAAAACAACAGCTTGCACAGCCTGAAACCATCAAAATAATCACAAGAAAAAAAAACAACACCATCCAGGAGCAACAGGATATGAAATATTCAGTTCACACTTGTGAAACAGCAGAAATTTGAGAGTTTCTGTTTTGCTGCCTTCAGTTCATTGAGTTTTCCTTGCCGGGAGCTGAACCTGCAACTCGTCTCACTCTTACTTCTGAAACCTTTTGGCAAAAAAAAAAAAAAAAAAAATCTGCAAAAAATGTCATCCATCTTTTGAATTAAATCTGCTTTGAACTGCCTTTTCTTTCATTTCCCCTCTGACTGAATTTAGTTTCTCTTTCCTTTTCAGATGGACAAAAGTGATTTTGGCGCGGCGATAAGATTCTCTATCAGATGTGATGTGAAACTCTGAGGATGACAGAGACACGTTTTTACACTATGTGATAAGACAGGGCCAGATAGCATCACGCTGCACTGTGAGTGATGCTTTTACAGACAGAAGACTAAAGGATTTCCTCCTTCATCCACTCTGCTGCTCCGTTATGTAATGTGTTTGTATCAGTTGTAACTGCAAAGAGTCTGCGGCTTTCTTGATCCAAATGAGTTGTGCTATAAACAAGCTTCATCCTCATCAATAATGGATTCGCAGTAAAAACGTTTGTCGTCCCTGCTCTTCAGGACCGCTCTGTCTAACCCGACATCCTACCAGAACAGTTATGCAACACGAGGCTGATAAGCAAAATGCCACAGACAGGCAAGATGGCATTCTTCAAGATGGAGGGGACAATGGCCCCTATCAGGCCCCTTCCAGACCCGCCTGCCCGAACCTCAGCCTTCCTGCCAGGCCCGGGCCCTGACATTTTGATTGAGCACACTAGGTCGGTGGCAATAACAAGCCACCGCTGAGATGTCGCTGCTGATTTGGGCAGCGACTGCCGTCCTGTGACTTTCACTCAACCATGGGAGGGATAGGGGCACTTTAATCCCAGCCATTACTCTCAGTCGGCTGGCTGGGACGCTGACCTTTTCCGTTCGTGTTGGTTTGGAAGTAAATGCAGATTAGGTGCGGTGGTACTGAGCAGGAATGTGACAGTGATGGCTGGCAGGTGTGAGCTGAGCCTGCAGGTTGCTGAGCACCGGATGAGAGAGTTTCAGGCAGGTGTAGCGTTATGTAATAAAACATAATGTTGGATTTGTGCTGACTGCAGACTCTTAAAATAGTGACTATGCACCAAATCTGATCAGTTCATGTCAGAGACAATATAGGGAGAGAAACAATTAGTGTATGCTGGCTAAGAGGATAAGATAAGCTACTTCTTATCTAAGTAACTAAACACTAAATTAATCATGTGTTCACACAGAGAGGATGAATTTCACTAAAATGGGAGATTTTAGGTTCCTCTCAGGAAATCTGCATATATTTGTGCAAAACAATGTCTCTACTTTTCAGCATTACTGATGAATTATGTTTAAAAAATGTGTGTCAGACTCATTAAAAGGGGAATTCCACTAATTTTACACATCAAGATCAGTTAAACTCTTCAAACTTAGTCTACTTATAACATCAGTGTTTACTAAATCTCTTAATTAAAACCAGCTGCACCTCAAATACTAGTTCTTATGTAAAGATAAGTTGTATATACAGTATTTATATAATATTTACAGCCACTAACTGACAGGTGGAACTGCTGAGTAAACAAGCTGAACAACCAACTAATATCTGACTTGTTTAGATTGAAAGTAAAAGAGGTTGGCCTACGATGGAATATGGTCGTCATACGTGACCTGACACAATATAATGATACACCTTAAATTAAAAAACATGATTCCCATAACATTCATAACACACATATTCCTCCAGGTATGCGTATAAATTAAATAAAGTCTTCTGCACATTCACAAAGACTCGGCAGTTGTTTATTAAATTTAAGCCCCTAAAACTGTTAATGTTTGGAATTTTTGTTGCAGCTTGTGATGCTATCGTGACTTTCTGTTTATATACTTGGTTTCCTTTTAGTTGGTTTCCTATCGACCGATTTACTCATTACGAAAGTATTTACTCGAACAGACCTTTCTTAAGTTGTAAAAACTGATTTTGAAACTAATTTCTAGCTACTAAGAACTTCGGAAAGACGTAACACACCAACTTAGTGATGCATTTGCAAACAGCTGGCGCTGTTGGGATCCAATACTCTCCATACTAGGGACTAAAAGTCAGGATATCTTGACCTCTGGTGCTTAAATTTTAACCATTCGTTTGTGTTTTTCTAACGAGTCCCCCCCATTTAATGAACGTGTGCTGGAGTGGAAGTTTTAGATCTGATATTTGTACAGAAAAACCTGTGATTGAGGAAAACAATAGTTGGAAGATTATATATATAATCAATATACGCATCCACTCGTCATGTTTCCGTAGAGGAACAAAGATTATAGTGGATGTCTATGAATCCTTCTACTCTTATTTATATTTCACCCTGTAGCATTTTTCCAGTGGGGGGATTTGATCCTATGGGAGGCTGATTAACTTTATTGTATTTATTTTCATCTTCCTGAGAAAAATGTCTTTGGTCTCACTTGGAAGAAGATGCGGTGGTATTATAACAACATTGTACAGTTGGGAAATGTCTAAACTAGTATCTTTTCTTCTTCTTCTTCTTAGAAATAGGCGGTGGGTGGGTGGGCAGATTGTGGGGTAAAAATAAAGAGCAAAGAGAATGAGTCACCGTTCCCTCAATCCCAGTCTGGATAAAAATACATCCACATAGACACACGTACATGCATACGCTTCTCCACGCGTGGCTGACATTACATAAGCTGGAGCGTGGGAGGTGTGATGCGAGGCATGTATAATTCATCAATGTGGGACTGAACTGAGGGGTAGCTCTTATACCCAAGTGAGCCCCCCCTGAACACATCACCAATGTTTTGGTTGGATTTAATGCTCCAACTTGAGAATCAAGACTTGAGGGTTGAATTGGTCAGTTTGCAGCGGTGAGTTTAAAACTGACAGACGGCCCAGAGGCTTCACGCCGCAGCACAGAGTGTATACATATTAAATATGACAGAAAAGTGAGGAGAAAGATCCGATTTTCATAGCGGTGGAGAAGATGTGGAAACAGGAGGATGTTCTGAAAAATATTCCTGGAGTAGGAGGTGGAATATAAACCAGAGTCAGTTCAATTTAAATTCAACTTAAAGCTGCATTAACTGATTTGCAGAAACAAGCTGTGAACACAACACTGAAATATTATCACCTTGTAAGTTGACGGCAAACTAGTTTGCATACAGTTTTGCCTATTTACACATCCAGCACAAGTGGAGAGTCATAAGCCTTCATTTGCTTTGTGCGTCTGATCACCTGATCAATGATAATTAATTCCTCATGTCCAATATTCACTCTGCTTTTGGTTTCCACCGACTCCCGAGGGAAACATTTGGCTCCACAACAGGTTTTAGAGCTTTTTTGATTAAAGGATAAAGTTTTCAATTTTCTACATTTTTCTTATTGTCAACAAATCTCACACGCAGAGCCAAACTCACGATGAATCGATCTACTTACAAATATTGTTTGTGTATCCAAAGCCTGATATATCTTATTCCTCTGTGTTATTGACCAAAAAGTATTAAAAACACATCAGTGAGGCACAACATTGCACTGGGTGATGTGTCTCTTCGCCTTAAAGAGTATGAGGGATGCTCCATGAGTTGCTGTTTTAATTTAGTTTATTTCAGACTATAAGTTCATAGTAATAAACATTACAAACATAAAAAAACAGCCATCAGTAACACAAAATGCATGTCACATACAATGATACACTTACTATCAATACTGCTTTCCAGGGAGTCCTTTATAAGATATAAGTAGACAGATAAAAGTTTAAAATAATCTAAACAATATTATAAGTATTATTGTTTAATGGCTAATCAAATGGTAAATGAACAGATTTGGTATACTTCCAGAGGCCTTGCACATAATATAATTGCTGTTCTTAAGACTAAGGGCTGTGAATCATCTCTTTATAAATAGTTCAACAAAAATGTTCACAGAAAAAATCCAGACATTCAATTATCTTTTATTAAAATTAAATCAACTACATAATAATGTCAAGTAGGTGTTGTGTGAAGTGCTGGGTCAGGTTTCTGTTTCTGTTTTGTCCACAGGGGGCGCAAGAGTGCTGAGAACAACAACAGCTGTATGAATCTCAACTGCAGTTTCCTCCAACTGTAAACTAAAGCTCTCATAATATATCCTTTATATTATCCAGTATATATGCTGTATTACCTTAAAACAAATTTATTTTTCAATGAGAAGACAGCAGTGGTATCAAGGGAGTAGTAAATATTTGGAGGAGTGATTTTTTTTTTTAATTAAAGTTAGTTATTTTAAGTAAACTGCTTAAAATCTCATGTTTCCAGTCTACAGTCAGTAATTTATTATCAGTTAAGATGAAGTTGCTTCACTTGAAAAATATTTAATTTGATATTTAGAAGAAACTCATTTAAGTTAAACTATGATCAGATTTATTTGAGGGTGATGAGACGGTTAACGAGATTTAATATTATGATTTAGTCACGTAGGTTGATATCTACACACTGACGGGAAGTGCTTAAAGCATCATGTGTGACGCTGATAGTAAGAAGTACCCGGCTTTCACACACTCTTTGGGGAAACACTGTGTTTCATGTGTCAACAACAGCAGCCAAGAAAGTTTCATTTCCTCTTGACTGTCACATGAAAACCAAACCAAAACAAACCAGTTCAACCACCCATTCCCAAATCAATGAAACCGTGCAAAAAAACAAAGCAAAATAAAACAATTCAGACCCACTAAAACAAAACCAGACTGTTCTCATGCATGTGTGTCGAAACTCTAACTAAACACTAAATTTAAAACTGCAGCCAATGACGAAAGAGTCATAGTAAGGTCGACCATTTACTGTCACACTTCTCGTTCAGTCGTACATGCTGTGGTGAATGACTCAGTGAGTGGCAAGAGAGAGATGAGAACTTTGTCATCTAGTGACTTGATCTGAAATCTTTCTGCCTTCTTGCCGGATGTTTGTATGATGCCAGAGCAGGGTGCTGTGAGAAAGGTTTGCTCTCCACACTGAGCAGCTCGAAGAACTCTGGTCTGAGCGATTGGTTTGGTCGTCCAGAATCACATAAGCTTTGATGTGCACAAATACAAATACATTATTCTGCAAAGCACAAATAGTGTTGTTTTTTTTTTTTTTTTTACCAATATTTGTTTTATACAAATATTTTTAAAATTATTTGTTTTCGGGAAGAAGAAAAAAACATGTCAAATACCACTGCGCAGGTCAGCTACATCCCTATCTCAGTCTCTCTCCTCTGCTCCGCTGTTACGTCTATCAGCAGGTCTCAACGAGGGGAGTCAACATCCACCTGCTACATGACGCACATTTCCTAATTTGGACATCACTCTTGGAGTTGGGAGTGCTCCCCAGAGATAAAGCTGAGCTACTGACACACGTAAAGTGCTCCCAAAGAACTCCTCATAACCTGTTGTTCCCTTTCTCCTCTCCACAAAGTTAGGTTGTAAAAAATAGGCAATAAATGAAAAAGTGCAAAGCAATAATCGCCTTTGAAGTTCTTCCCTACACGTTACACACCATGCTGTCTCTGTGTTATGGGTGTATAAATAGATAGAGGTCTGTCTGCAATGAGGCGATGAGTAAAGTTTTTGCAGCGTCTATGATCTGGGAGACTCCAGTTTGAGACCCGGTGTGGGGACCTCCTTTGTAAGATAGTTTATTCATGAACACTTATTGTAACATTTTTAATTTTCTGAAATTTAAAGTGTAATAAAAACAAAAACAGGATTTTATATCCTCTTTCCACTTTTATTCAAATACAAATTCAAATAATGTTGCTGCCTCAACAAACATAGATACAAATACAAATACTGGGCCCTCTGGACATCCCTACTTTGATGTCCCTGTGCTCGGCACCCTTGGGGTAAATCTTTGCGAGGCAGATCTCTGAGCATGAGCGACTCTATTGACTTGGACCGCAAACTTCTGTGCAGCTTGTTCTAACAACAGCCATGTTAGGTTGATCCTCTCCTTCCCTGCCGTTCTCTTGTGACAGTGAAGGAGCCTTGGCGGTTTGAGGTTATGGGTCGGGACGCATGGCCGCATCATTATAGGTGCTGTCACATTCAGAGGGCTTCATGGAGGACTTGCAGTCTTTGGTGAAGTGGATGATCGAAGAACAGCATTTGAATATATATTCCTTTCTCCTTGAGGGAGACCTTTTCTGTCATTGAGGAGTTTGTTTATGAATGTTCTGCATTTTCTGAGAGGATGAGGTTTGTTGTGTAATAGGCGGTTCTTATCAGGGTCGTCTTTGGTTGTAGAAACATCCGTTTTGTGCACTGAGATGGGTTTGTTGGTGTTAAGGTTTTTCACAATGTACTTGACTGGTTTTGTGGGTGCTGTGGTGCGGCTTTGATGCATAAAGCTAGAGTTGTTTCGCTTCTTTGTCTCATAGCACACAAAGTCACAAAAATACTCAAGGGGAGGAGAGTGACCGTGGTCCTGTTCTTTGTACCGTGACCCAGAAGACACCCACTTCTCTTGAAGCCCATATGGAAGCTTATCAATGATTGGGCCAATTCCAAATGAAGTATCCAGATATGACAGGCCAGTGAGATAACCGTCTTCTTTAACGCCTTGGATCTCCATAAACAAATTTCCAAGTTCACATAATTTGCATAACTTTTCAATGATTTCAGGGGCAGCATAGCACTCAAGTAGTCTCCCCCATGTTTTGTGTGAAGCCATTTCGGGGTTGACCACATGCAATGATTCCTTTCTCAGCCATTTAGTCATGAGGTCCAATTCTTAGGTTGCTGTGAGGTGAACTTCACCAGCTGCATTGATGAATGAGGAGTGCCATTCATGGTAAAGCCTTATTATTAAATTGGCACATTCCTGAACTGACAAGGTCTCATTATGCCAAATACTGTGCAAAAGGCTCCACCAGAGGTGATGTGCTAGCTGGAGGAGTGTATGACTGAGCATGTACAGTACGTTCATGGTGGAGTCTGTTCTCCTGACTTCAGACTTCATCTCCACTCTATTCAGATCAGGTAAGTTTGGTGCAGCTTTTTCAGACTTTGGCTTGTTTGGCAGTTGAAACAGATTGGACATATTCACTGGTGCTTTCAATTTTAACCTTTTTTTCCTTCAGATTTTCCAGTTTAATCTAAAACTTGCATTGCTTCAGCATTTTCCAGCCAACTCTGTGTCTATCTTTACTGTTTCCAATTGATTTTGAGCATCTCTTGTGATCTTTTCCGCTTCTCTGGCAGCCTTTTCCATTTTCAGTTTAGCCTCTTAACTAGCATATGATGCTCTTATCTTGGCGTCTGCTTTAGCTCGGGCGCCAGCCACACTTGCCAATGATGCTGATGTTCTGTTGCTACAGACGACTTGCTGCTTGAGGCCATCTCGACCAGTTCAAAACCTTTTCACTGTGCGTTCCTGTGCAGTGTGTTGAAACTCTGACTAAACACTAAGTTAAACCACAGCCAACGGAGAGAGAGACACAGTAAGGTTGACCATTTACTGTTAATTGAATTCAGATTGTAGATAGATTGCGTATATCTGTGAAACCAGAAAGCCATTAGACAGGAAGTGACTAAACCCAAAGTGAATGTTAAACTGTGAAGTTATCAACTACTTATATTTAAATACAAATAGTTACCAACAATAATTTAAAGTAGAAATTTTAGACATAGAAGCTAAACAATGCCTTAGAGCCAACACAAAGACAATAAAGACAAACTACCTGCATTCACCAAACTCTGTCGCAATAAGTTGTTGTATTCAGTTTCTTAACTCAGCCTGACCTGCATGTTGTCTGTAGTTTCTGCTCTCAACAAACATCAACAAATCCCTTGGTCTCCCCTATTAAAGGAGAATTCTGCTTTATTACAACTTGGATCTTACGTTGACATGGACCAAAAACCATGAAAACCACCAAATAAAAAAATTAAATTCAAATTAAGGGGACAATTCAGGGGTGGTGTTTCATGGGTTTTAGTCCATTTAAAGGGTTTTTGGTCGCGTTTAGTTTTGTGTTAATCTTTTCACAAAAATGACTTTGTTAGGTTTATGGATCATGTTTTATGTTAAAATAAGTACTTTGATAAGGTTAAGAGACTTTTGTTGTCATGGTAACAGTGATAACCATGTGATCAGACCCAAACTCATGCGGAAGAGAAAATACAGACAAACAGTAAAATTATTACCTAAATTGTCTGTTGTACACATCTGTTGCAGTTTACAGTCCAACTTTCTGGTTCAACATTGAGCTTCATACTTACTCTAAATTAAATTGTTTTAACTCTGAATAAAGTGTTTCTTTGCCCCATCAGACTTCGAGTTGCAGCAATGTCACCATGTTTCCAGATCACAGCAATTAACTTGATACATTTTGATAATAACCGAAAGAAATGAGAGCAAAAATTACAAAAATAATTCCCAAACTTTAATAATAAACCAGAATTTTCCATTACTGTTATACAAACTTTAATCTGTAACACACAAGGGTTTTATCTCCAGCTCAAGCTCAAAACATTTACCTTCCAGGTCTCAGACAACATTTAATTGATCAATAAATTGGATTCTGGAGGTTTCCTCAACACAGTGGCCTCGGGGACTCTTTGCTGTCTGATTTAGACGCTGCTGTACTGCTTTGATGTTCCCCAGAGCCTGTGCACACAGGGACAGTAGAGGGTTATTAATGCAATGTGTAAACCATAAGTCAGCTGATGTATGAAATACCAGGGGAGCTGCATCCGGCTCCTCCTCTCCTCCCTGACTAATGAAGCATTTTTCCGAGCAAACTGAGTGTGTTTCTTTGTTTCCTGTCCTTTTTCTTCTTCCCCAATGAAGGGTCTAAAAGTAGCAACAATACAGCTGACATCTTTTTTCTTCTCCTTCCTCCCGCAAAATGTTTTCCAGGCACTTAGAGTGCAAACAAGCGGAAAGTGCCGACACAAGACTTCATTTTAAAGGATGGAATAACCACTTTATATAGTTGTTCCTTTAAGAAATTATTGAATATTGTATTACACAAACTCTGTGATGATTTGTGATTACTGTTAGGTGCTTTCATGGTGCTTTGTCATACTTGAAGTATAAAATTAGAGTGAAAAATTGCCTGGGAAAATTATTTCAGGTTGCATACATTTGCTCATGTGATGCTTTCTATAAAGAAGCAGAACACATGCCAGTATTTAAATCGCCTTTTTCAGTTTCGCTTCAGTTTTCCCCGAAGTAATCTGCAATCTTTTATAAGCTGGGCCACATAGACAGGATTTAAGAAATAGTGAGGTGACAAGCCAGTGCAACACCCCAATTCCCTGAGAAAGTTTCACATTATATTCATGTTTTCTGATTTTTTTGTGCCTAAAATCAGTTAAAACTGAGCCTAAAAAGTATCAATATCAGCATTAAAAACGCATTAAGTGTCTTTTTTGTGTGTGTTTGACACAGAGGACATGTCCTCAGTGTCCTCAACAGTCCTGTTTACAAGCACTGCTATCAGAATACGTAGTTTTTTAGCCACAGTATATTATTCTTTAATATTTTTTTAGCCCACCCTGGAAAGGAATTATTGCATTTCTGCTCCTTCTTCTCCTCTCAAAGTGGTGCATTAACAAGGACCTGTCATATAAGCTGACACTTAAAGTATTTTCCCTTATTAGCACAGCCAGGCCTTCCCAACAGCAGGGATTTTTCCCTCTGTGGTAACGTCACTGGAAATGTTGACATAACACCAGGCTTCTCCCTGAAACACTCCTCTGCTTCAGGATCCAGGATTCCAGTCTGGCCTCCCTCCCCGATCCCACATCCTACTCAGCGATGCTGTCAAGATGTCGACACAGCTCCAACTCGTGTGGTACCCCGGCCTGCAGGTCAGTTTCTGCAGCTGAATGGAAACTCCGCAGGACTGTAGTAATTCACTGGCACCGTCTTGAGGCAGTGACTCAACGCAGGGCAACAAAATCCCAGAGAAGACGGATGTTGGACATGCTTTAAAGAGCAGCTTAAAAAACATTTTATTTTTTTCCCTTTGGACTATATGTGGATCACTTGGGAACAGTTAAAAAAAAAAGGGAATTTATTTTTCCTAAGGGCTCATTTTGCAGGGCATCGAGAGCTGGATTGAGGCAGCGGGGACACAGAAACGAAGTTTACCTCAGCTATACTTTTCCGAGAAATGCTGCATTTAAGATGGCATCATGCAAAGTGATTTTCTCACCAGGGATTAGTGTAGGGTGTAAGATTGTTTCACTTAATGCACTCAATAAAATCTTTTCACTTCGGCTCCACTGATTAAATATCATAACCACATACTGTACAATGCTTAAAGAGAGTCTTAGAAGTGGCTTTAGTTTGAGTTGATTCCAGCTTGAACTGAGGAGATTTACACAAACTTTAAAATAGATCTAAATGTCAGCTTTATTCACACATTTCACACACAGTTTGCATAATCTTACCTTGTATATGTGTAGAGGTGAAACAGAAGGCAGCTGCTACTCTGACTTGTCATCACGTATTCACTGCACGGCACTGCGCAGTGCACAGCCATGATGGATGACATGGGGATACGGTCAAATGTGCTCTCTCTAAGGGCCAACAATCACACCCTCACACACATATACACACACACTGTCCTTCCTGCTTTTTTTTTTTTTTTTTTGATAAGCATCTCTGGATTGGTGCCCAGCTGCTTTGGGACGGTTTTTATGTTCCCTACTGTATGTGCCAGAAGATGTCTGCAGGACATTGAGTGTTCATGGTTTAGTTTATTTATATGTACAGTATGTGAGGATTCTGTTTGTGCACTGAAACATGCATAACATACCTGAACACATTACACACACATGCATCTACAATATAAGGAATCTTTCAGAGGTTTAGCCAGCATGATCTGATTTGAACCTGATTTAATTTTCTGAGGAAATTTCAGTTGAACTTTACTGGCTGGGAACTAAAGACAAGTTAATTTCCAATGATTCAGATCTCTGCTCCTCTAAGAGTTTGCCTTTACATGACATACAATAATTTTTTTGCCATGCATGACTCTATGGTCAACACTGGTCTGTTGGTCAGACGGTTGGTTGAGACTTAAAATATCGCAACAACTATTGGATGGATTGCCATGATACTTTGTACAGACATTCATGGTCTCCAGCATGAATCTAACTGACTTTGTTGGTCTCCTGATTTTCCCCTCTAGCGCCACCATGAGGTTGGCATTTTGGTTTTGAGTGACTATTGGCTGGATTGCAATGAAATATATGAAGATATTCAAAGTCCCCAGAGGATAAATTGCAATAACTCTCTGACTTTTCATCTAGCGCCACCATCAGTTCAAATGTGTAATTTGTCCAATACTTTGGTTTATGATCAAATATTTTCAATACTCACAACATTTACATCAGCTGTACTTTGTGTAGTGCTAACGAGCAAGTGTAGCATGCTAACACACTAAAATAAAATGGTGAACATGGTTAACATTACCTGCTAGACATCAGCATGTTATGCTGATAGTTCAGAGCTGCTGACGTGGCTGTAGACTCTTAATCTTGCTTTTATTTAACCTTTGCTCAACCAGGAAAGTGCCATTGACATTAAAAATATCTTTTGCAAAGTTTCCTGGCTAGAACCCTGAGTTACAGTTAACAGAAAATATGCCACACATTACATTTAAATGTGATTGGCATGCTATTATATAGAAGATGTAAGGAAACATTGCAGATGTCAACTTTATTCTCTGAGTGGATTGCTTACTTTGAAACTAGGAATGGATGAAATAATTGTTCAGGGAAAAAACGTGATCAGTTTTGCTGACTGATACAGTCAAGGTGGCGAAGGCCCAGAGCTTCTATTTCTGCCTCTTGGACCAGAAGCTGGTTCGATGGACTGTCAGATGGCGTGTGAATGGAGCTTTGAGCCGGCATTGAGAGCTGAGAGTGTACTCAGCGCTGTACCCTTCAACACAAAGAGACAGCTCTTGTACGGGGATGCCTGGTGTTGTTATTGTAGGCTACGGCTTGAGAAGGCAGGAGTGCCTCTTTGACCTTGAATTCATCTAGTGGAGCTGATTGTTCACACGAAGTAATGAAAACTGACTCACATTGTTGCTATTCAGCCGCTGACAACTTGCACATTGTATTGTGCGACCTGGGTGAGAGCTTACATCCTATTTTTGTTGGATTTTTATTGAAGTTACACAGGACATGGGCGCGGCCACGCTTTGATGGATAGCCATAAATAACGGGATCGTGTCAGTGCAGGTAGTAAAATGTGGTGAATGTTTAATTTGTTTATCAAACAACACTGTGGTGAGCCATCATTGCGGAGAGATGTTTCCCCTACTGGTTATTTTGAAATCCCTCTTAGGAACAACATTTCTGGACACTGGAAAGAGGTCAAGTCATTAATAGTGTGTATGAACGAGGGTTAAATCAACCAGTCAAGTCATGTGGTTGGAAAATGTCCTGTTGCCCAAGCGCTGTGTGTGTGTGTGTGTCTGTGTGTGTTTATATGTGTGTGTCTATAGCTGGGTGGGGGGTGGAGTCTGAGTGGTTGCCTGGGCAACAGCCTCAGTTATGTAACATCATATGGTGCGGTGTAAACAAAGCATCCAGCAATGTGTACACCCCACCTTTTATCAGAGCTGTGGAGAATATATGGAAACAGATATTTTGCTGCAGTTAAATTTAAAATTGCAACCTATTTCCATTCATGATGCAAAAACTCCCCCACTTTTTATGGATACAAATTACACAGAGACCAGTGGACATTATAGCCTCATAATTTTACCTTTTACAACCATGCATGGCACCTCTAATTGAAAATCCTGAAATATAGTTTGTTTGGGAGGCGAGCAGCTGTTTGAGCTGCGGTTCGGGATTCTGTAATGGTGCTTAACTGGGAAACCGTCCACTGTGATATGTGTATATGTGAGGGCTTATCTTCACAGGACAGCTTGAGTGCCTGAACCATTGTCCCGTATTTATATAGGGTGTTTATGACCAGTTCCTTGCATATCTGCAGCAATAGGAAACGTACTGAGAAAAAGGGATAGAAGGACGCCACCCTATAAATACTTCAGCAACATCAATCTTTATCCAAACGCCTAACTGTGAGCCAAGAGAAATAGGACACTCAGGCATTCCCTTATGAATACTCTCTTTCTTTGCAAGGTCGCGTTCAATAAATATCTATTTTTGATACTGAGGGAAACCAAGTCAGAAAAACAGCACAAGAACCCCCACGAACATGAGTTACAGAAGGACACAAACAGAGAGGCCTTCCCCCCCACATAAGAGGCTATTGTTCAGGGGACAGTTCTGCTGGGCAGCTGTGCTTATTTTCTGTAACCACTCCAGGATATTAATAGCCTCGCTGCCATTCGCTAACACTGCTGTGGGGACAGTTGAGGAAGTCCCCTTCTTTAATATGACCAGTGATTATATTGCTGCGCTGACAAAGGTCTAAACGACATGGCAGAGTTTGGGAGCTGCCTTTTTGGTCAAGAAAATTCCTCCAGATACTCGGAGACATCTCGTCAGTCTGTACACTCAGATTTGCTGTATCTACAGACACATGATAAGGTGTCAAGACAAATCATAAATTTACCTAAAAGGGATTTACAATCTGTACAACACATAACATCTCAAACAGGGAAAGTGAAGAAGAAACCTCAAGAAAACCCACAGAGGAGTGAGTCCTCTTCCAGAACGGACAGACATGCAACAGATGTCCTACTGTATGTACAGAGTAGACAGAAATAACAATAGTAACAGTAGACTCATGAGAAACTGGGCTATAATTTTATACAGCCAAATTCTGCATTTGGCAGGCCTGAGAACTAAATGTTAGAGTAGTCAAGTCTACACATCATTCATGGACAGAAAAGACAGAATTTTGAGCAATGTTGTGTAGGTGGAACAAATTGATCTGGATGATTTATTTGATGTGCAGATCAAACAAGACTTGGAGTCGACAGCCATGCTAGCAGGTCTGTGAGACTGTACTTAGCCACGGCAGTGCTGCTTTAAAAATTCAAATACATTGATTTTTTAGCAGGTATAATGTTTACCACCCTCACCATCTCTGTTTAGCGTGATAGCATTTTATCATTTATTAATTAGCACTAAACACAAAGTACAGCTGATGGGAATTGTCATTGTCAATGTCAAGTATTAGACAAAGTAAAATCTGAGCTGGTGATGATACTAGAGCAAAGCTCACGGGATCAAATATATTTTTAAATAATGCAACGAGGGGACTTGAATGTGTGTACCACATGCAAAACATTCAGTTGTCATAAAAATTTCACTCAAAACCACAAATGTCAACTTCATTATAGGACACCATAAACGTCATTATGATACTTCGTCTGAGAACCACTAATGTATGTACAAAATGTTTGTGCCAATTCAACCTCTGGATGTTGAGCTATTTCACAGGATAAATGAAAACTTTGATCTGCTGGTGGTAGATAAAAATCAAGAGATCACCAAAGTAATTATGATTCATCCTCTTTCATGACAATTCACTCAATACCCGTTGAGATTGATGACCAAAGTCAGTAGGATTCATCCTCTAGGATCATGAATGTCTGTACAAAATTGTACAATTGGCAATCCAGTTCAATCTGGACTGAAGTAGTGAACCAACACTTAAAAACCCTTTAACATAGACAAAAACACCAAGATTCTTGGCTTGTCAAAATCTGAGAGATCTCACAATCGTCTCTGTTAGTTGATCAAACGGTGTCTGTGTCTGACAGAGCCGATGATCAGCAGTTTATTCTGAGTTTAAAGGCAGGAAGTTATGTGACATCCAGTTTTTCACAGCAGTCAGATGAGCCTCTGATTTACCAGCAATGGTGCGATCGTTTGCCTTCATGAGCACGTACAGCTGAGTATCATCAGCGTGTTAGCGGAAATTGAATTCAGTGACTGACTTTAATTTGGCTGAGAGGTGAAATATCAAGAGACAAGCAGAGGGCCAAGAACAGAGCCCTGAGGTCCAGATCACCTCTTCTTCATTAAACACTTCCAGAGAAATACCACATTTCTGCTTAACCTTAAAGACACAAATGTATCTTGTCCAGCTGCAATCACAAAAAAACCTCTGATTTGATCTGCACTCGGATTGACTTTGGCTAAGAGAGTGGCAGCTGAGGGCTCAATTAATAAACAATTGTTCTATTATTGGCGTTGCATTAGCTCAAAGCAAACAAGCTGTCTTCTTAGGAAAAATGTGGTTATGTAAACAGGTTTTAACATCACACACTGCAATGCATCTTGCACTGAAAAACCAAACACATCTCAATTTTTATGTGGGTGTGCAGACAGCCTGACTTAAAAAAAAAAAGAGCCAAGTCTCATAGAGAAAACTGAGCAGCCTCTGTGATAATGATAACCATCATTCATTCATACAAAATAAACCAACATACAGACAGAAATGCTGCATTAATGTTCAGATCTCTGTGTGGAAAGACAACCTCTTGCAAAAAAAAAAAAAAAAAAGTTCCACTATTCAAATGTGCCATTTTAAGTTGTTGTAGCAGAAACAGGTGAGTCATAAAGCTCAACTGAGCCAGGAGTCCCACTGTGCAGTCTGCAGGAAGCTTGTGATATGATGGTGGGCGGCTGTCACACAATCACTTATTAATGAGTAGATTTGCTTCACTGCAGCAAAGTTTTCTTTGGGTGACAGTGTGTTTCTCAGAGCTAGTTTGCAGCAACTGCAGCTACTGACTCGATATAAAAAAAAAAAATAAAAAAAAATGTAAAAACTGTTCAGGCTGCAGTTTAGTTTAAAATCTGGGTCATCTGTTCTCACACTAAAATTGTTTCCAGTTTAAATTAAATTAATAAAGCCTGTCGATAGCGTGATGCATTCTCATTCAAGTAGATATCTTTCAACGTTAGTCTTTTTAGTGCCAAAGACCCTTTTTTTTGTTACTTCCACTGCAGCTCAACAGGGAAACACAAAGAGGGAATGCTGCTGAAGCCTCATATAAGCTGCAAATCAACTTTTAAATGCATTTTTGCACAAATGGACTGTATTGATACACTGTGGATTTTGGCCTCCATCACTTACACTGAAAGCACATTTTTAAGGGCATCTTTTAATAGCCAGTACGAACAAGTGAACCTATCCTTTAACATTTTTTCATCACATGTTGCTGTTGCTCTGCTAACAAGGTGCTGCACATGGAACCGGTTGCCAGGTGAAAACGTTTGATTTATTTACGCATTTAACCGAGAGCTATTTCTGTCTATATGGCAAAAAATAGCATGGCCTTTTTGGTTCAGTGATGTGTCATAGATGGACTCACTCACTCTCACGGTCACCATAATTTAAGGGATATAGACAGAGGATAAAAATTAGATGCACTAGTGCACCCAGGCAAGCATTGCAGGAGGTTAACCCAGAAAATATCCACCTTAAAATACTAAATAAAATAGATAATCACAAATAATAATAAACAATAGTTGCTGCAAAAAAATCCATCTTACCACCTTATATCAGTAAGTCTAAAACTTTACTTTTTTAAAATGACAAAATCTGTCATCTTGTTTATCAGAACTTTCTCTAAGTGAGTGGGATGTGAAAACATGCTGCATTATGGGGTGGCCTTGATTCATGGCACTCTCACATATTTATTAAAAGAAATGTGAAAATGAGCAGGAGTTAAAATTTCCCTCCCCTGCTGTTAGATCTTTTTGTCATTTTTTGTCACTTGTTAGCAGAAAAAGCTACCGTGGAAAATGTGAGTTGGACACTGGGGAAATACTAACGTGCAAAAAGTGAGAGTAATTCAGAAAGGTCATCTGAAACGCCACCTTACTCATTTGATTCCACACTATGTGTTCACATATATACGTTGTAACCAAAAGATCTGTACATTTGGAGTAGTTTTCCAACTGATCAAATACACAAATCTGTGGTGGAAGAAGTCCTCAGATCCTACACTTAAGGAAAAGTACCAATACAGCAACGTGAAAATACTCCATTACAAATAAAAATCCTGCATGAAAAATCCTACTCATGTAAAAGTATATAAGTATTGGCAGCAAAATATACTTTAAGTATTAAAGCATAGTATTCATTTGGTCCCTCTGACTGGCATATTACCATATATGACATCATTAGATTATTAATATTGAAGCATCAGTGTGCAAGCAGCATGTTACTGTTGTAGCTGCTGGAGGTGGAGCTAGTTTGAAAAATGCTAACTGTTTGCATCAGCTAATATTGGCTCAAGTCCTTGTTTAAAACATTAAAGATTGACAGCAATTATGTGTTTTGTATTTTGGTGGCACAGAGACCTTTACAAAAGTTTTTTGCAGTCAAAAAATGTTATTGTATTAATGAAAGAAAAGTGTATTTTCTCTGGAGATATAGTAGCTGCTTTAGCCTGACTGACAGTTGAGCTAACAGGGAAACACAATGATAATAAACTGGTTTTGCTAACTGACAGACTGTAAAAATGTTGGCTGTGATACTGAAGAAAACATTTAACATATTTCAGCTTCTAAAATGGTCAAGCTATACGACTAAAGGTGATCTTTACACCTGGAGGTAAGTTTTCAAGCTGTTCACATACAAGGTGCTGCAGCTAACTAGCTTAGCTCATAGCTAGCTAGCTAGCAAGGCTACAAACTGACATTGCTAGCTCGTTAAACAAGCAAAGTGGAAAGACAAAGATGTGTGATTATGTTTGAGGATAAGAAGACAGCTAATATTTACTGCTTTTCACAGTTCAGTGCTCTTTTGTGGTTGTTTTAAACCAGTTTGTTTTGAGTTAGCTTCCTCTCACCCTTAAAACGGTGTGATGGTTACTTCTTTACCCAAATTAAGTTGAAAATGAAATGTTTGATTGGCTATATACATAAAAAAAACCTTAATTCAGGTAAAGGCATGGACAGGTTGGACACAAAATGCATTTGACACAAAAAGCATTTGAGCATTCATTTAGCTATTTGATTATTGATTAATCTTCAGATTTTCTCAATTAATGTATGTATAATTTGCTCTATAAAATGTCTGCAAATAGTGAAAAATGATCTTCACATTTTATTGTTTTATCCTACTGACAGCCCAAAACCCAAATATATCCCATTATACTATCATAGGAGACTAAGAAAACCAGAAATATTTCCATTTGAAAAGCTGTTGCCATTTTTGTTTTAAAAATCACTTTTAACAATTAGTTGATTATTAAAATTGTTAGTTTATTTTTTATGTTGTGCGACTAAATGATTATTTGACTAAATTGTTTAAGTTCTAATTAATGAATTAAATTAACTATATTTATTTGTCAGGGACCATGTATAATATACATGTATTATTGCAAACAAACAGAAGAGATGCTTTGTTCTTTTAGCTAAAACTACTTTCCATCTGCAGTCAATACAAAATACATTACAGAAATATATTTATTATTATATATGCTGTATACATTTAGTTAATTTCAAACACCATGCAGACATTTTAATGGTTTTATGTTTTTTTTTTATAACTTGGTCCTAATTTTATTCTGCCACATTTTTCATATGATATATTTTTATGTTATATATGTACAATTTTATATAATTTTTAAAATGACAAAATAAAAATTAAATACTAACTGCAATGTACAATAATAATAACCATAATTTTAAAAAAAAATACCTACCTTACTTTTATTAATTGCTCCAATTTTATATTTTACATAATTTCATGTAGGCCTAGTTATGTTGTGGATTTATACTGTATTTATGTATCCATGTATTCATGCAAGGCTCTGTACAGACTGTGGCAACAAATTTCAAGCTATTTAAATAGCAGATATACAAAATAAACACCAGAACATGGTTATCTGGGAGGACAAATCCCATAAAATAATCCTTTTCGTGCAGTGTTTTTGAACTGTAGTTACATCAGTGGCTGATTAGCACCAAGTGGAGGCTACAGTTCACCCATGTTTTTGTTATTTACCACCACGGGCATCAGTGCCGGTGCAGAAAGGCCCACTGTTATGTCCCTGCTGCGGGTTTGTGCATGGGAAAGCCCGGTCGGTAGTGGCGGAGGGGCACAACGTGACCTGACAACAAGGAACCTCCGGGAAAACCGTCAGTCCTAAACTATGTGCCGAGGAGAGGGCGGGTGGGGGTCCGCCTAGGGGGGGAGGTTTACGACAAACGACGCGGCATGCGGCCACTCGTTTTCGGACAAGAAACGACTCGTACCGCGAGAATTAGGAGGAGGCTTAATTTTAACGAAAATGGATCCAGACCAAGACAAATTTATGGTTCCGCTGGTTTTAAAACAAATTATCAGCTATGCGACTGCGACCGTCGGGAGCCCCCCGCTGCCCGGAGAGGACACCCCGTGGCTGGGAGGCGGAGACGGGACCCCCGTTGACGTCAGTGGGCCTGTCTGTTTCCTGCAATAGAAAGTGAGAGACAAGGTGAAGGGAGAAATACAGAGCCGTATCCCCCCCCTCTCTTTCTCCTTACACTAAAGGTGTGTTACAACCCTGACACTAGCTAAAACTGCACCTGTGAGTATGAATAAATTCAGTTTGAGTGCGCTTGTTTTGTTTTCCTGCGTGTGTTTTTGAGTGAGAGCCGCTTGCCGGAGCGGGGTTTCTGTCACTGTGATATAGGTCGCTCTCGGTAGCTGCAGCGCCTCAGAGAGTCAGACATGCTTCTATCGCTTTTCCACCGTGTGTCTCTCGTCCGGGGTTTTGGCCTGTCGTTAACTTTAAACGGTCTTTAAAGTCTAGTTAAAGCAAGGCAAGAGGTTGCGTAGCTGGCCGGTTTTGGCGCAGTGTTGTTTTTGTTGTGTGTGTGGACTTCTGCAGCAAACCGTGCAAAAAACCACCGAGGAGAGGCAACTTGTGATCCTCTACGCTGCGCTCTTTGTTGCTCCGTTTTTTTAAAAAAAATTATTGTGCACCGTTATAGGTAAGCCAGAAGCTATTTCTGTCAGCTCGGGTACCTCTCATGTGTTCACTGTCATCGCTAATGTTGTGATTAAATGTGCATGTGTGGAAAGGGCTGAAGGGGAGCCGTCGCGGCGGGGGTTTATGTCGGATGAACGGGGAAGTGTCCCATTCGAGCGCTGTTCCAGAGACAGTGAGGGGTTTTCCCTGGCTCCTCCCTCACTTACAGGGCGTTCACGTGTTGCAGCAGGCACAAAATACGCTATTCCCACGCATTGTTTTTGCTGACTTCATTCCATGCAGCTATGCCAATAATTCCCTTCCCTTTTAGCTGTGTTTACCATGACTGCACCAGATGAACCTCACTCTCACTCACCCCCCCTAACCGCCTTCTGCAACGTGGAGCAAGAAAAAACATGTTCAGCATCGCTTTATGTTCATATGTTGTGATTTTTTACAAGCTTTCAAATCATGCCACACAATCAGATTCCCGTCACAGTGCGTGTATCGTCGCTTTCCTGCTTTTACATAACGCCGGTTGATGATCCTCAGGTGTGAAATCATCATTAGTCACCTGCCTTTGCATTCCAGCCTGACTCGGTTAGGACATAGCGTTACAGCGCAGCTTGAGTCACCGGTATGCTTTTTTTTTTTTCTTTCTTGTGTCACTTGGGTGTTTCCTCAAATATCAAACACACATACATACACACACATACACACACAAACACACACACACACACACACATAGATGCAGGCAGGCAGGCAGGCTGGCAGACGGACTGACAGACACCCCAGGGAAAAATGCGCACATCTCTCTCCTCCCGCCTCATCCGCGCCGTCGAACCTGCACCAAAACAAAAAAAAAATGCATTGTGCATCACTGACTGAAGCAGCCAGGTGAGAAGCTCTTCATGTTTCTGTCGTGTGACTTGAATGTGTGTGTGTGTGTGTGTGCCTTTTTTTTTAATGTGTGTGTGTGTGCGCGAACCCGGTGCAGCTATAAGGCTCCCGGCCGTGCACAGCGAGTCCACCGAAATCCACCGTAAGATGATGTCATTGCTCTAGCGCCACATGTACCAACTGTATATGGAGAGAAAAACCATCATCCAGTTGTAGTAAGTGTTATGTAATAATGGTGAGGGGGAGACAAAAGGCTGATTCCTTAAGCACTGCAACGTGCATTGCACTGGCATGGGTAAGAGTTGTCGTTGGGGGGGACCATGGGAGAGATGATGCAAGGGGCAAGAAAGCATAAAAAAATATATATTGATATGAGATGTTTACTTCATGATTTGATGTTTTTCTGTCTAAGATCTCTCATTGCAGTGGTGAGCTTTTCTTCTGTGGTTGTTTATGCATATCAGGCAGCTCTGTGGGCTTCACACGTCCTTGGTAACATTTAACTTGAGCGCCCACCTTTTTTGCCTGACGTTGCTTTAACCCTAACCAGAATTTGCATGACACCTTTAAAAGCGTTTAATCTTTTGTTTTATAAAAGGGCAACCGAGTTGAAACATTTCCCCTGTGAAGGTGGGTTCAGTCACTGTTGTTTTGGTTTTTTTTTTTGTATGTTTTGCGTAGACTTTCTGCAGTGATCTAACGTGAGCAGGGAGATAACTCTGATAGTAACCTCTGTGTGGCCCGGTGGCCCCGAGCGATCACTGCTGGTACACACACAGAACACACTCACAGGACCTTATTGTTTGCATGATTTGTCATCCGGGCTGACATTCATCAAAGTGAAGAGCAGGCACCCTGTATCAGGCGGCTGACATGTCAATCAGACATTTCCCATAAACAGCAACGGATCCTGCACCTCTCTCTTGTCTTTTCTGTTGAGATCAGAGTGGCAGATAGCAGCTGCTGCAGAGGTTATATTGATATGGGGAGAAGATATTCACACCTCCTCCCACTGACAGCAGACAGTAGCCTGAGCCCACCGCACTTGCACATTATTACAGAGCAGCTCAGAGAGGAGAGGCCTGAAATGAAAAAGTCCAGCCTGGGCACCTGTTAGAGGAATAAACTCAATCAGTAGCTCTGTCCTGGACTCCCAGACAGCTGCCAAGTGAGAGCAGGAGGAGGCTACACGCTGCAAGGCCAGTATAGTGCCTTATTGATGCGTTGAGTTCATGTTCAGCTGATTCTGACTCTTGTTTTTCTTTTCTGTAGATGTACCCAGACTGCGGCTCAGGAGTCGGCTCTTCTCGAGGTCCAACATTAGACCCCGCTTTCCCCAAGATGCACCTGTGAACTGAGGCGGGAAAAGATGCCGCGCACCAAGCAGAACAACCCGAAAAATTTAAAAGGTGAGTTTGCGCTGCACCTACTCACGTCTATGCTGTGTTCGGAAGTAGCATTTCAAATCGATTGGCGGATTTGTTGGTTTGGATGCAAAGAGGAAATGCTCGGTTGTCTCGCCTAACCACAAAGCAATTAGATCATCACTTACTTTTGGCCTGAAAGATGTGATGAGAATAGCCTTTATTTCCTTCCTGTGTGATAGAGGTGGAGCAGGCGTTCTTCTTAAAGACGTAAAGATACAATCATGTGATAAAATACTGAATAATATTGACTTGATGTGTTAAAAACAACTTGTTGTTGATGTCTTGTCTGGTTGTTTAGACCTCACATCAGCTTTTTTGCTCTCCTCATGGGATTTCTAAGTTCCACTCACACTCATCTGGGTACCTCTGCTTGAAATAAGTCTTTTGCGGTGTCGTCACTCTCTTCTTACACTGTTGAAATGTTACCGTGCTTTGTTTTAGATCTTTTACAACCAAACCACTTCCACACTTCAAAAGTTGCTTCCTTTTATTTTTGGAGCAAACCAGTGTTGCCAGTTTTGGTGGGGTTTTTTTCCACCTAGTTTAGCTATTTTTTTATTTGATTGTTCAGGTAAAAATCAATTTTGGCAGCGTTTGATCGTTTGGATGACTTTTTGTAACATTTGGACGGTTTCCTGGTTTCCTTCTCTAACTTGTATAGAGATTAGGTTGACATGGATGCTGGAGAGGATGTAACTTGCACATTTCCAGGTCTATATTTTTATTCTGGGGCTCTACTGGAATATCTCGTCATGATTTACAGTTAAAAAAAACTCCTTATTTATCTTATACTGGCTATTTATGCAGCCCATCAGTTCAGCCTCTGTCTGAAACAGGCAGTTTCAGCAGTCCAGTCTCTCCTGAACGCTTCATTTCTCCTCTTGCACTCAACCACAGAACATATCCGAGAGGCCTGATGCAGCCATAGTTAGTGTCACTTTAACAAAATATCATCATATCTCAGTTCAGACTTATTATTTCAAACTCGCATATGTTGGAAGGAAAAAACACTCAATCTGATGCAAAAATTTGGATATATTCAAGTCGATTGAGCAGTTTTGAGGCTCTAACTGGGCTACTTGTCAGTCAATAGTGGCAGCACTGTAATGTTACTTCCTCTTTCAGCTGTGCTTGTGTGTTATCGTGATACGTGGACGCACATATTATGACACATCAACCTATCAATGATACCGAAGCTTAATTTTGATCAGATTAAGACTCATGCCGGTATTATCATCAACAATACGTTCACCCCTCTGTCTTATCACACTTTCTGGTTTTTATGGTGAGAATCTGCATTACTGATGTTATACGTTGTCTTTGCCAACACATGTAATAACACACAGCAGAGTGTGTGGCTGCATTGTTTGCTTTTGATCCCCCCTCACTGGCCATCATGTGGTAATACAGTGACTATAGTCCCAAATCTGATGAGGTCAGAGCGGCGAACGAAGACGCGTATTTATCCAAACAGTATTTAGCGTGTAATTATATGTCGGCACGAGAGGGAAAATACATTTTAGATGAGGTGAATCTTTAATGACCCTCACGCAGCAGCAGCAGCAACAAAGACTCAAAAGACACATATTACAGATAATGGGGCTGACAGAGCATATTGAAAGCTACAGCATCCTGCCACGCTAATACAAGGACACCAATTGGCTTGAAGGGTTCCGTGTTATGTTGAGAATTGACAGATTTACGTGTCAACAGACGTTTGCAGTTCACAGATCTCCGGTTTTTGCAGCGTTACATGCTGGGTGTGAAAATGTGCATCATTGCCATTCCCCAGCAGTAGATCCACACAGCAGATTTCCTAATGTCTGCGAGCAGCGAGCCAGAGTCCTCTGTTTATTTATCTTATAAACACTTCCTGTGCGCTCTCTTTTTTTTTTTTTTCATGCAGCTTACTTGGCCAAACAACATAAATAATTAAGTTTCAGAACAGTACATTGCATCGCCCAACAGAGGACAATAGAAACAGCAGCCAAATGATACTTGATTCTATTTTTAATGGTAATCGGTCCCCTGCTTCTTGTGGTGCAGACAGTAGCGCTGCAGCTGCTGCAGTGTTTTTGGATTTTTTTTTTTTTTTTTTTTAAATTGAGGATGAAAGACTGGACTTGAAAAGACTGTAATTGGCAGTAATTTGATTTGCATGGTAAAATCTTTAATGGTGATTAAAAAATGCTGGTGCTTTTCCCTTTTCTGCAGGGATTATTCTGAAGTTCTGTTATCCAAATCCGAGGCTTTACAGTGTTTTAAAGGGTAAACAATTGAGTTTAAATGCCTTTTTAGGAAAAGCAGAAGTGTTTTATTCTTTTGCCTGAACAGCATAATAGTATCTTGGAGTGTTAATGTGAACTTGACGTGACTCGCCATCCTCAGTTCTGGTGAAATTTCTCAACATTATGTGGGGACTACCCAGTTCACTTCCTCATCGTCTAATAACTTGTTGAGACATTTGTTTGGCTTCTTGTTTGTGGCATTTGACCCAGTTCATCACCGTTCCTCACAGCCAGCCTGCACTTAAGGCGTTTCCTTCATCAGACAGGAAATGCTAATTGCATGGCATGCTATCACATGCTTAAAGTCTGCTGTGGAGAATGTCTTTTTCCTGGAAACTCAAAAAAAAAAAAAAAAAAAAAATCCTCCTCATACTGCCTTGAAGCCATCACATGATGATGCTTAATGCCCAAGATTGGCTTTAAAAAACACTCAGCTTGAAGCTAAATGGGCCTTTAACACAGCTATAAGAATTTTTATATTCCTGTTTTTTTGCTAAAACTTTGCAGCAATTAATCTTAGCAGAGATTATAACCCCCAAAGGTCGTATTTAATTCAGTATTCTGAGTTTTTGGCTGGATGAGAGGAAGCCTCGTCTCTGGGCTTTTCTGCCTCAGAGGCTTGGCAGCAGTCTGACACTCGTATAAAAGGAACCACACTAACGTTTTCTCCCCTGCTCGTCTGAAATCTTGACTTGACACACTTTGTCCTGTCAGGGGGGGACACAAAGACCTGAATTGTTTTATTGACACCATCCAGACCCGGCTGCATTGCTGACATCTATCAGGTGAATTTAAGGCATTCTTGCAGGTTTGTGTGAGAGCAGAAAGAGAAAATGTACAAGCTTGCTGTCAGTAAAGCTGCTCTAGATTAAACTTTATACGGACCATGGTGAGATAGAGTGAATATATTGCATTATTTAAAAAAAAAACCCTGTGTAAATGTTACAAAGGGTGTTTACTTTTTGCATTTTATAGTTATAATCTAATACAGCAACCCTGCAATGAATCCTTATCTGATGAACATATAATGATTAGTTTTTGTTGACACTGTGGCAGAGGGAAGTAAAAAATCTCCGTTGATTGACAGAAAATTAATCTGCAGCTATTTTGATAAACAAATAATTGTTTGATTTATCTTTTCAAGCAGAAATGCCAAGAATTAGCCGGTTCCACCTTCTTATTTATGAGGATTTGCTGCTTTTCTCTTTTTTTTTTTTTTTAATATAATTGTAAATTGAATATCTTTTTGAACTGTCGGTCGAACAAAACAAGAGATTTGAAGACGTGACTTTGAGCTCTTGTGAAAGTTGAGCTGGATAGTTTCACAGAGTTTCATCATCACGACAATTTGATAGACAAAACAAATAATCGGAAAAAATTAGCAGCCGATGAATCAGTGGTGATATAATCGTGAGTTGCAGCCGTAAATTACATTCATAGTGGTGTTTTTTTAATGCCATCCTCCATTCACATCGTCAAAACATAACAGTGACGTTACATACAGTATATGAAGTAACACCAGTAAATGAAGTAGTATTCTCCGTCAGATAAAAAGGCTTTGATGCTGTGTTTAACTTAAAATAATGAATTACCTAAATTAACTGTGCTTATTAGTTAAATGTTCAAAAGTGAAACTGGTTTATATTTAAGGACAAAACTCTACAACCTGCATTCAGGTTGTTTTTAAAAGGTTATTTGTCGGTTAAAGTGGGCGAGTTGTCTCCTCACTTTCCTCCATTGCAGCATCTGCAGCTTGCGTTGCAGCCAGTTCCTTTTTATGTAAGCGAACGAATCAGCTGTTGTTCTTGTGGATCTGATCAGGTTTGGTTGTCTCAGACTGTGTTGAGGGGCTGAGATTTGATGTGTTTGAGCTCATTTAATGCGACAAATCTTTACATCGCTTTCTCTGACTGTCACCTTTTTGTGCACCAGTGTGCATGTTCAGGATTGTTATGTGGCTTTGTTGTTTTTTTTTTAACATAGAGAAACATTATTAAAATATCCTAAAAGCACTCAAGTCACTTTAGGATCCACTGCTGTAGAAACACCTGCATGGCTGTAGATTGTTGCAGGTGTACATAATAAGCTGGTAACTCTGCGTGTAAGTGCACAAATGAACAAAACAAACAGCAGAGAGGAAGGAACTTTGAGTCTGTTGTGGTTTTGGCTAATCTTTGGGCTACTTTTGGGAGAGCATACTTGGCTGTATTTTTTATCTGAATCATCACAATAAACCATCACATGCTGTAAACAGTAACAGAGGAATTGTCGGACTCAGTTATTTTCTGATCCCTTTTTTTCTCTCCTTTAGACGTAAGGAAAGAAAAACCCCAGTCACAGGCAACAAGTGATTCATTTACCCTCGAGGGACAGTCGGGAGATTCATTCATGATACTTGGCAGCCTAATAAAGTAAAGGTCAAAGTGGTGAAATGCAAAAATATTAAAAAAAAAATTCACTCACTTGCAGAAGCATTTTATAAACCTTAAAGGCTGCACATTCCACATGTTCTGAAGTCTGCCAAGTGCTTGTCAGTATATTCATGTGCTCCTGTGTGTGTGTGTGTGTTTGCATTGTCAGGAATGAGTCTATGACGCAGGTTGCGGGTAACAATGCAGGAAGTTAGGAACTCCTGTCCCCCCACCTCTCAATGTTTTGTTTACTTTTCTCAAACAGCTGGTCTCCAAGCAGCTCTGGCGGGATATGCAGTGGTTTCCCCCTCAGACAGACACTCATTCTCTGCGGACATCAGCAGAAACACAAAGCTCACTGCTGGCAGGAGAAACTTTGAATTCGTGAAATATTATTTTACTGATATATTCAGTACAAACTGTTACACCAAACTTAAACTTCAAAAACAAACTAAACCGTAGAGTTCTACCGACTGTATCACAAGTGTTTCTCTGTGACTCTAAATTGAAAGTAAATGCGTGTCGCTCATGCACATTGAGCACCCACTGATGAAGATATGAGATGTATTTGAAAGCTCCAGAAAAAAGCTAGAAAGTGGACCTGGAGTTTAGTCTTAACTATACGTTGCAGTCAGTGTCCCCAGGTAATCAATCCAACCAATTTAAATGTCGGTCTAGTAGGCCAGCCTACAGAGAGTTTCACTGTGTTTTTCCACCCTGGAAAAAAAAAAAAGTCTGTTGTTTCATAAACCTAAAATAATTTAACGTTTTGTTCCATGCTATGAATCACACCCGCGAACATGTCAGCTGGAAATTTTCAAGCTGAACAATTTTAGCTTGTGTTTATAACTTGTATGTTTGTATTTATCAGTGGTGTGTCCGGTTTAAAAGGGTGTTTATGTGTCTATTTTAACAAAATGTTTGTGTACGTTGGAAATCTCTTGTTGGATGAGTGAAGCTAACTTCCTCCTCTCATTGCTGCTAACACAAACTACTTCAGAAGCTCAAGTAAATACTTTAAAGAGGACGTATCATGCACATTTCCTGGTCTATATTTATATTCCGGGGCTCTGAAAGTATATCTTAACATGATTTACAGTTCAAAAAACTCCTTATTTATCTCATACTGGCTCTTAATGCAGCCTCCGTCTGAAACGGGCAGTTTTAGCTCCTGTCTCTTTAAGGCCCGCCTCCTGATGAGCCCGCTCTGTTCTGATTGGTTAGCTTTCAGCTAAGGAGGCTTCAGTAAGATTTAGCTTTTTTTTTCTTGTTAACTCGAAATGGAAACTTCACAAATACATCCGTACATGTTCGTGCCCGATCAGAATCTGATTAGAAATATGCGAGTATTTTAACGTAAACAACCTGTGGAACAACCTTAGCAACAAAGGCTAAAAACAGATGTAGGCGATCTGACATCAGTTTCGATGAGGAAGTGGAGTGTCACTTTGCAAAAACAACAGGCTAAAACTGGCAGGGAGCATTTTTAAATACATCTTATGTCAAATTTTGGACCTTTGACCATGTTTAACAAAGACATCCAACATCATAACACTATAAAAATAACAGAAAATCAAAAAATGCATGATATGTGTCCTTTTAAATTAAAAAAAAAAAAGTTTCTGCTGTGGTGCATAGCTGGAACCATGTTGATAAATCTGTTTGTGAAAGTGTTAATGTGTGTGTAAAACCATATGAATAGTATTCACCTCAGTTTTAAGTACAACAGTTGTGGCATAGGATGTGTGGCCTAGTTAGGTGCAACGGAAAAATGTGACCCAAAGTTGAAACCCACTGATTCAGAAATGAGTGCAGTATATTAACCTTTTCTCACAACGTGCGCTGAGCTACTTTCTCTCTCTCTTTCTGTCTCTTTGTACATTTAGTCTCTGTGGTCCGTTTCTCTTTCTCCTGCGGCTGTAAGTGGGTTCATCCAGACGGTACCTCCACCGTCTGTGTGTGTGTGTGTGTGTGTGTGGCGTTTGGTTTTTCCTCTACCGTCCTCTGCAGCGCCATCCCTCCTCTCAAAGTGCCCCCCCCCACCTGAAAATGCCCAGACTTGTTAGCAACACCAGTGTTTATAGAACTGACTCTGCATTCCTCTTGTCTTATAAAAGGCTGCTCGCACCAAAGCCCCTACAGGTCTGGTCCCCTGTTTTAACGGAGAACATGCTGCGTGATAAATGGTGAACAACTGCAGTGAAAGGGGGTACATTTAACAAGGTGGAAAATGTTTACCCTATAAAGCCGATGCAGGGAGACGGAGATGGAGTTTCCCATCCCTCTGACATCCTTCACTGCGTTGACAAGGATGTTTATGCAAAGAAATAAAGTTTGTGTATTTTATTACATTAACCTGATGGCTGATTAATGTTTAGAAGTATAATTTGCAGGGACGGTGGATTTATTACGCTTTAATCAGGTGCAAAATTGTCTCCGCGAGCCAAAATTTGGGGAAGGATGACGACAACCAGATAAATCCAGTTCAGATCTCCATCTTTTTAAATTGACAAAGTTCAGCTTGTGTTATTTTTCACCGCCTCAGTAATTTTCAACAAACTGACAACAGTTTCCTGTTAATGATCAACCGTGACTCTGAGCTCAGCGCTGACTGTGGTTAAATATCCAGGGTCAGAATCAACTACGCCGGCAACCAACACTAATCAAAGTTACACGCTAACCTAGAGACGGGCCCGACTCTGGACACACACACACACACACACACACACACACACACACACACACACACACACACAGGCGTTTGTTTGTTGCTTTACAGCTACAGCGGGCTTTTCTGGCCTTGTCTGCCCTTGTTACAAGGAGCTTCATTTAACCCTCACAAGTATCTTATAACGAATGTCTGAGAGGTTTGAGATGCCTGTTCCGTCAGCTCTTTAGTTTGGCCTTTTACTTCGTCTCTGACCTGCCGTCGGGTTCCTCCCAACTTTATATAATCTCTGAGTCAGGCCACAGTTTGTGTTCCTGCATACCACACAGGCAACCATTTGCATTGTAGAAAACTGAATCATTGAATGACTGATGAGGAAATAAATCTTTAACCCTGTGCTGATCGCTGAAGTTTTTGAAGCCACACTGAAATTTAAAGTATTTTCTTACAGAAATCAGTGTTTATACACTCTAGATTCTTGGTGTTTGTTCCTATTTATGAAACTATCAGGTCAATTTTTTTTTATTTTTCCGCTGTGATGGTGCAATACGGTGCAATATCTGTTTGGGTCATCACTAAAAGTAGTTTATAATGTCTAAGGCTGCTACTAGTTGTTATTACCATTATTGATTAATCTCTCTTGAGTAAATGTTCAGTAATAATTCAGAAAACAGTGAACAGTGTCCACGTTGATGTCTCCAAATGTCTTGCTTTGTCCAACCAACAGTCCCAACACCTCACACAACATATCCAGTGACTGAAAAACCGAGAAAAGCATCAAATCCTCATAAAGTAGCTGCTGGAACCAGAGAATTCTTGGCATTTTTTTCTTAATAAGGGTGAAACGATCAATTGATTATCAGAATAGTTTCTGATTTGTTACAGCTCTGATAATATCAGTTCAACTCCAGCAGCCACACAGGCGGTTAACAAGCTCAGCGGCTGATGTTGTTAGTTTTGTTTTGTCCCGTCTGTGATTTAAACACTCCCTTAGTTACTCTTGTGTTTACGTTACAGGACTGCTTGTTGCTGTGAGGTTTGACAGGTCTTTTATTTTGCTGTCAAGACATCTGGACACATAAACAAGGGACGGCTAATGCTCTAACGCTAACGAAACACAAAACAGTGTGTGTAGGAGCAGCTGATGACTCATCAGGTGTTGAAATAACATGAATCTAGTGGGAACGCGCTAACATTAGCTAGACTAGCTTCCAGTTTCATAGTGGAATATAAACATAACAGCACAGTGTATCTGTCCAAACGTTAAATGTAAAGAAAAACGTCTTAAATAATTAATTATATAACCAACGCAGGTTTGTCAAACAATAGGGAAAAAAACGTGCATCAGCATTCGTGAGCTAAAGGGATGTTCTCCGGTTGGTAGTTGACACTGCGTCTCCTAGCAACGACTGTTCTCAAGTGTCATTCAACCGTTGCCATGGGAAACACCCACCCAGAAGCTCGAAGCTTAAGATGCTATTTCCACATGTCCAAAAATATATGGATGTATTTGGAAAAAATTAAAAAATCTGCACATTAATTTCTGTTTTCTTACACAAAAAGTGCAAAGAATTCAAATTTCAGTTGGACTTTAAATGTGCTGTCAAATAATGAGCTACTGCGGTTTAGCTTATAAAAAAAACAAAACAAAAACAAGTTTGCTTATGTAAATGGCCGAGCAGTGCAGAGAAAGAGTTAACAACCTGGCCTCAGCGAATGGATTTTTACATGTTGTGTCATGCTTAGGCAGCCAAACCAGTGTTTCCGTACGGTCCCTTCAAATTACAGTGTGTGTGAATGCGGCGAGATTCACACAAAGGGAACTTCTCTCCCAGAGGCAGGAATAAACCCGGGTTTTAGCAACAGTAACTACAACAGACAGGCTGAAACTAGTTCAGGGATGTCTGTTTAACTTGGTGGTAACCTCAGAGAAGCTTTCACTTTGACAGAGAGGCAGAGCTCGGACAGAGAGGGAGGAATTTTTATGGCCATATTTTGTGTGAATGAAATTGAATATGATGAAAAAAAAAAAAAAAAAGAGAGAGGGCTTCTGCTCACTTTGCCATCCTGAAATGTGGGTTAATATCTATTCCTTCTTTTTAATGGAGTAAAAGCATATACTTTAGTCCTTTTTCACCGTGTGCTGGCTTTAACAGCAGGCGCATTGCACAAAATACATTTTTGATGATGGAAAATGTGATTATGAGCTTCAGCTTTTTAAAGTGTCTTGTGCCCTTTTTTTTCCATTGTGTGTATGTGTGTGTGAGCTCTAATTGTGAGGTGATTCTCACAAATGGAAGTGTTTTTAATCACCTCGGGCCTCCGCTAAGTGGAGGGCAGTCGCTCCCTGACAAATCAGCCCTCAGGGCAACGATCGCGATGGTGGCCAAGACGGGAACCTCCCCAACACCTGGTAACATCTGGTTTTGAGGAAACCAATTTGTCAGTTAGCTAATTTGCAAAGATTTCAGATGGCAGCTTGTTGTTGTTTTATTATTATTTTAGAACTTTTTTTTTCGCATCTACATTTCAAGGCTTGATGATGTGAACCAAACCACCAGTGAAACACATTTCTTGTCTTTCTTGTGTTTATATGTAGTAAAATAAGAAAATGTTGAGGATAAATATGAGGATTGATGATGCATATTTATAAATGAATAAGTAAATGTTTGTTGGATATTAATTAGGTGCTGAAGCAGTAAAACAAATCAATGTGTTTTTATCTACAGTAGCGATGCCAGACCGTTTGATTTTAACAGGTCTTTCTAGTTTCGAGACACATCTTGATGATTTTGCCTGCGGTGCTCAGAGATAAGTTGTTGGCAGTTTTTCTTTCATTCCTCACAGTAAGAATATCCTGTTTTTTTTTTTTCTTTTCCTATTGTGAGCTGAAATTTATCTCCCATAATAACAGCTCTGTGTTGAACCAAAGACCTAATATTGAACAATCTGTTAATCCTAATGTGCGTCTTTAATTACTGCTCTGGAAAAGGTCAACCAGTTGAACCTATAAGACTGTAACTGAATGAATGATCAATAATTAGGCCGTTTTCAATCAAATAAAAAGTATAAAAAAACCATATAAATTCAATTTAATTGACATATTTTTTACATTAGATCTCCTGTACAGTGACCGTGATGCAGATAAAGCAGGAAATGTTTTAAATGTCAAACCTCACAGAGGCTTTCAATTTCGTGATTGTGTTTTAATGATACTGTTACAGTTCTGTGGTTGTAAATTAGTGTCTCTCAGCCTCCTTCTGCTGAAGTCCTACTTCAGGTTTTTCTTCCTCCCACCTCACCTAAACCAATTTCCTCTGTGCAGACTCTCAGTTTGAATGTCTGTCAAACTCCTGCCTGTTTATCAGACGTTGGTGACTAATACCATAGCTAACACCCCGCCCGCCTGCTTGTGCAGAGAAAGGTCTTGCGTTTGTGTGTTTCAAATGTGAGCACGTATATATATATATATATATGTGTGTGTGTTTGTGCGTGTGTCCCTCTGTTCGTTAAGCCGTGAAGCTTCTCATCTGTGCCGTGAGCGTCGCTCTGTGGAGGCAGAGATGTATTTTTCTTGCGAGACAAAATGTTCTACAAATCATCAAGGCATCATTCATTAACGGCCTGTCAGAGCCCTTTTTACCTGTCGCTGATAAAGACGTCCACGGCTGAGGCAGATGTGCGTTCATCTGTCACCATGAGCCCGCCACCCACTCTGCCATTTACGTACGAACCCCCGAATACCGATGACCTGCCTGTTCATAGCCTCATGTGTGCGTCCCGGCCTTCATCTTGGGTCTGTAACAAGGACTGCCGCCCAATCAGTCAAATTATTTGGCTTAAACTTTTCAAAGTGAAGCATTAGTGAAGGGCTCAGGCAGTCCGAGTTAAATTGGAGCTAACGAACGGTGACCTTCTCGTACTTGTTAGCCTCATAAACCTTTTGCGTGCACACACACACACACACACGCACCTTTTCCCTCCACAGGTGAGCTCTTTGCGGCCTGGGGAGCCACTTCCTGGAAACTTGGTTGAGCAGCATTGATGTTGGCAACTCAGAAAGGTGAGCGTTGGCGTCGGAGCGGGAATGATGAGGGGAAAAAACAGGGTGGGGGCCGGCAGGATTTGCCTCTACTCGCGTCAGCACAGAGACTCTAGAATAGTGGAACAAATTCTCCCTGCGGTGGCGAAACAGGACCGATGCAGGGGCTGGATGTCACATTATTTGGAGATGTGCTCATGACACATCGAGGGGGTGGAGAGCTCCTATACACACTGAGGATGTATGTCATCTGCAGCAGTGAAATGCCCCAACAAAACCTGCCTCTGTTAAGACGGGGGCTGCTGATTCCCGGGGGGTCCTTTTTTACGATTGTGGGGAAAATGTGACGCGAGTTAAGCTGCTGGAGTTAGAGGTAAAAAAAAAAAAAAAAAAAAAGAAATAAAATAAAAAAGCTTTGGAAAAACTGCTCAAATTTTTTAAAAAGAAGCTATCGTCTGCCAGCCGGAAACCCTTAAATGGGTGGTTGTGTGGGGGCGCTTTTCTCTGTGTGTTTGTGTGCAGCTGCATGTGTGTGTATGTGTGTGTGTATGCAGAGCTGGCATTGCTTAATGGTTTGCACAAGCAAAGCCCAATGTAGGGGTTGCCAGGGAAACAGAGCAGCATGAGTCTCGGTCTGCAGGTGCTGTTCCTTGTGTCCTACTGCTGGAACCTCCTACGAATACGGAGGGAGGGAAGAGAGAGAGAGAGAGAGGGGTAAAAAAAGACGACTGAGGGCAGGAAAAGCATTGAGATAGAGCTGAGATAAAATGTTAAAAAAAACAAAAAAAAAAAACAGAAAAGTTGGGAATTTGGTGACTGTAACATTGAGCAAGAGTTGAGTAGATGTAGAGACACATACTGAAGCATGTGCAATGACAGAAACGGGGTAATTTCACACCAAGGGAGTCTTTGACTATAAGTCGAGGACCTCTGCAGCCTCGCACCAGGGGACCGTAACCAAAGTCACACTCATGCTGTCAGAGACGGTTTTGGAGGAGGAGGGGGGGGGCTCTAAAGAGGGAGAGAGGCAACAACAATACTGTCAATTCAAGCCAGAGTGTCTGGCAGAGAGAGGGGCAGCGAGGTCTGAGGTTTGACAGAGGTGGCTCCGTTAACAATCGCTGAATGTGTGCATGTCAGTTTAGATCTGGAGGGGAGAGAGGGGAGAGGGGAGGGGGGGAGCCGCCGTTTCCACTTCTGTCCTCTCCTTGGCGAGTGAGTGACAAGCCCAGAGGTACATTCAGACACTCCTAGCTGCTTCAAAAAACACGCTCCACCATGAATCCCCCCCTCCCCCAACCCCACTCCCCCACTCTTTTTCCTCGTCATCCTTTTTCCAGTCAACGCTCGTCTGGTCCAGTCAGACTCCCGCTCAGATCATGCATTGATTCATAAGGCCGTTTGGAGAGCTGCTGACTCTGATTTCCCCCTACGAACGTTTATGGACACAGCCATCCTGCTATTAGTATTAATGGGAGCAGATAGCTGCAGCAATATAATAGATCACTACATAATTAATTCAATGTCAGTGTCTTAATTCTGCACACGGCACACACATTAGACATCTGGGACTTTAACCCTGATGTATTCTCTTCAGTTATTACACATATTATGTTGAATTTAAGATCATAAAAGATGTGAAAGTTTCAGTTTGTCAGTCCGGTCAGCCTTCATGGGACCTCGTCCTTGACTGGAAGCGACAGGTCTTCTGTTGCCGTGCCCACCAGATGTTGAGGGCTAGGTGGGCAGATGGGTGAGAAGCCTGTGTAGTTTCCTTAAGGTCGGGCCGTGGGCTGTATTTATCAACACTGACACTTGCTGTTTCTCTGCTGCGTGGGACGTCTGCCATCATCACTGCAGCACACCAGCCAATCAGAGCACAGCTGTGTGGTTGTGTGCTGCTTAAGAGTCACATGCATCAGGGGGGGGAATGACTAACTATCAGGGGCCCCCATGGGAACGGAAGCTGTTGCTTTGCTTACAGGCGACAAAAGGCCCTCTGTAGCGACCCCCTCTAACAACATTTAAAACCCCCGTCAGAAGACATGTCAATTTAGCTTTCTTAAAAATCTCCACACAACAGTTTCTCTGCTCCATTAGAGATTATCCTGCCGCCTCGCCTCACTGGTCCTTTCAAGTGTTTTTTTTTTTTTTTTTTTTTTTCCTCCCTCCTAAACACTTAGTGATCTGTGAAGATGCTCGGGAAGGGGTGGGGGGGGGGGGGATTTTTAAGAAGGCTATGCATTTAGCAGCACAACAAGCAATTTGAAATGATTAGAGGAAATTGCAGTGAGCCTTTTGTGGTGTGCAGTGAAGGATATTCTGCTGTGTGTTTGCTGATATGACACAGCTGAGACAATAGTTACTTATGATGGTGCTGCTAACACATCGTGTCTGCTCTTACTTGCTCATTTTATGCATTTGTGCCCAAAAAAAAAATTACCTGGGTTTTTGGTGCTGATACCAAAACAATACTTTTTTGATTACTTACTCTGAGAGCAGCGCTACCAGACACTGAAAACTAAATTATTGTACAAAGACTGCAGAATTATCATGTTTCAGTGTAAATATTGTACATTCAGGACCAGGCTGCAGCACACCTGGAACTGACTTTGCAATATGTATGAATTTGTGTCGCTCTTGAGTTCAGCGAGTAAACGTCTGTAAGCTCCGACTTCAGGCCAGCGTTTATTATGTAGGCAGGGACACCAGGACACATAGCGTGTAAGCAAATGGTTTTCAGCACCATGAACCAAAGGTGACTTGTGGAGTTTTTTAAACAATAGTTGTGCCATGAATTTATTAGAAATCACCATTGTGTTTGTGTTGCAAAACATTGCACGCACACACACGGGTGACACAGGTCACATCCTTCCTGGTTTCTCACCATTCTGCTGATTAACAGCTGGCGGTGGTAACACACAAAGAAACCTAGCAACAAAGTCAACATTGATTATAAACGATGCAGGATTTGAAATATTCAGAAAGTTGAGTTCGTTAATATCTTATGAAGAAGGACATGCGTGTGACACACTCGTTAGGCGTCGGTGCGTTTTGGTGGTAAATACTGAATGTAAACAAAACTTGTTTGTTTACAAGAAAACCGGTTTGTGCAGCATGCCGTACACTTTCGGTCAATCTTTGCTCGCAGGCATTCATGATGTTTGCATGCACTCGTTTGTACAGATGTGTTCTCATTATCTGTTAATAGATTAAATACTTAATCTGCACAGATAGAAAACAGATAAGAGTAATTGATTAGTCGTTTGGTCCATAAAGTGTTAAAAAAATGCTGAAAAATGTTGATCACTGTTTCCCAAAGCTAAAAATGACGTCCTCAAATATCCTCTTTCTTTGTTTACGGTACAAATATGATCATTATCATGCACCTGGCAACACTGTTTGAGAAAGAGAAACATTTATTTTTCAACAAAACACTTCACACATTTCTTTCTTCATTTCATAAAAGAAGCCAAATTCCTCAAATGTAGATGTACATCTGCTTGTGTTTGGACAACAAGACTTTTTCTTAAGTAAAACTGCCAAAAACTTGATTTAAATCAGCAACTGTCTGATCAAAGAGTAAGTAAACAACTCCAGGAATCTGACCAGATATTTGATGTCAGCTTTCGCTACGTGACTGTTTTTGATACTCGATACAATGGACGCCCTCAGCCTGTCATGGTCTGGATGTTGTTCACTCAGAGTCAAGGGACACATACGGGTTTCACTCGTCAGTCAGCAGAAAGCAGGATGCTGAATAATGAAGCTGAAAGCTATATAACTCCAGACTGGGGGCGTTTTACTGGAATCACTGGACCCTTCGCATGTCAGCAAACAAGTTCCGTCTGTGTGGCCTCTTAAAAAAAAAAAAAGAAAGAAAAAACAGGGGCCCCGCCTCATATCGCTGCCTGTTCATTCATAAACTCTGCTCTTTGTTTTGTTTCCTCGCTGCTTGTGTAGGCCAGTTGCCATCAGCAGGAAATCTGTTGTTTCATCTGTGCGGTTTGTGTGTTTGTAAGGTATTGACTGAGCGTGGAGGCGGAGGAGTGGGAGGAAGTGAGCGTGTATGGCCTGAAGAGTTAGATGTCAGAGGAGAAGGAGTGGACGGGTGAGGAGGAGGGGAGAGGGGGAGAGGGGAGAGAGTTTTGTCCTTGACTGGTCAGACCTGGTGGATTCCAGCAAGTCAATAGTGAAAGATTGAAAGCCCCAGGACAGCATGTGAGTCATCAGGAAGGTATCACGGGGTCAGCAAGGTCAGGTCAATATTTTAAAGACATGTAGTGGTGTATGTACGCACGCACACACACGTTTAGAGAGGGGTCAGGAGGTTGACGACCATCCTCGGCTCGTTTCAGGAGTGGAGACAGCAGTGACAGGTGGGAGTCAGGTGCGAGAACATGATACATTGTCTGACGAAAGCTTTGCGATCGAGGGAAACTCGTGCTACGCTCCTTTCGGCGGGGTCAATCGGTCACGTCGAACATCCGTCAGGCGATAGCGTCGAGCCGGTTATCAGGTCAGTCGACTGTAGGGAAAAAAAAAAGCTCTTTCAGACGGAGAGCCGCTCAGCCGTGCAGCGATGCCGTGTTTCTGCAGCCACGGACAAAGATAAATGCCACCCACCTCTGTCGACACCCACCGAAAAAGCCTCGACGAGAGGGGTGAAAAGGAGTGAAAATGAAGAGAAGGGCGAAGCAGCAGTTGAGGGCGGGGAAGGGGACGTGGATGGCAGAGAGCCAGAGCCGAGGGTGTGAAAGAGAGGGAGAATGATGTCAGGTTAGGAGAACGATAGGGATAAACGTAAAGAGGGTTAATAGGGAGGCTGTGAAAATATGTGTAAGAGGGAGGAAAGAGGAGGAGGAGGAGGAGGAGGAGGAGGAAGGGGTGCTGCCTGCTGGCAAAGCTTCATCCTCTTGCGTAACATGGGCCATCTCTTCCTTTAGCTGCTGTTGCCATGGGGAGAGATGGTGGTGAGGGGGGGCAGGAGGGGGGGGGTTCTCAGCGCCGTATCCCTCACGGTTGGGAGAGACTCTGGGGAATTCTGAGCCGAGCGACGATCCCCGACCTCTCCGCCAACAGCGCTTCGCTGAGGAAAAGCAGGAGGGAAACGGGGTTGATCTTAAAACCCGCCGGTTATATTTTTAGACTTTGCATTCTGGAAGATTTCAGAGGAAGCACTAAGCGAGGCTGCCGGCCACCGACTAAAGAATTTAAAATAAAATTAAGGAAGCTACTTGCATGTGAAACTGGCATGTGAGGGAGTCAGAAGTTGTGTGTTTGCGTGTGTGTGTTTATAGGAACCTGCAGGGCGTTGATGTGTGACTCAAGCTCTGATTCAGGTGTGTCTTTATAAAATTAAATCCTGGCATTGTTTATAACCGCGTTGTTGATTTGCATGTGCACGCCATGACTGTTGGTGAGTTTCAGCAGCATGTACAGGTGTTGCTGCAGTTCAGGTGCTGTGTTTCTGAAGGTGTGTGTGTGTGTGTATGTATACTACATGTATCCTGGGTAGTAGTGTCGTTACTTACAATTAGTAGAAATATTGGTCAGTAAACTAAAATGAATCCACAGCAAGTCTGACCATCACTTAAAAGATTTCAACATTTTGCTGCTTTCTTTCTAACACACAAAGCTGGAGACAGGATGTGGTTAGCTTAGCTTAGCATAAAGGCTGGAAACAGGTGGAAATAGCTAGCCTGGCTCTATCTGAAGTGGTAAAAACAGCACCTCTTATCAACACGTTATATCATTTGATTTGAAACAGAATTGGAAAAAGTGGTTTTACTGGGAGTTACATG
Organism: Thunnus thynnus; assembly: GCF_963924715.1. Taxonomy (NCBI): domain Eukaryota; kingdom Metazoa; phylum Chordata; class Actinopteri; order Scombriformes; family Scombridae; genus Thunnus; species Thunnus thynnus. The sequence goes on along the minus strand of NC_089531.1, from coordinate 9,716,815 downwards.
CTGTAATCTCTTTTGGTGAATGACAGCTGGAGTCTTGTCATCACAGCAAGACTAAACACTCCTGACCTGTGACTAATGCACAGACATGAGACTGATATCTATTTTCTGATCTCGCTCTCAAAAAAAAAAAAGCAAAGCAAAACAGCGTCTTCCCCCCCCACATATTTTCCTTTAGCTATTGTGTAAAATGCTAAACATTCTCCGGTTACAGCTTCTCAAATATGAGGATTTGTTGATTTTTTTTTTTCACAATATAACATCATTTTAACTAAGTATATTTAAGATTTTGACTGTTTGTTGGACAAAACAACTGTTGTTTTTCACATTTTATAGACTAAACCCTTATAGGCATCACAAAGGCGCAGCGTGTGACCCATCAAAACACCCGCAAGCATTGTTTTCTACATAAGCCCACACACTGATGGTGTCCTGATGCGCGTCAGCTCGTCAGGATACACCGCAGTCATATTTCCCAGCATCGATCCGCATAATCTCTTCAGAAAAGTATAATTTTTAAATCACATTTGCCTCATTGGATTGACACATCTCGGCTGCTTTTTCCGTCTGGTGTGACTGACGTGACACAGCTGGTTGTGTGAAAACTTCAAAATGAATCATAAAGAATTAATTAAGAGTTTAATAATTTATTTTAAAGACTTGGAATATGTGCGGGATCAATTATACAGAGGTCGCCATCCTTTTAATACCGTATTCCCTCAAATAAAAGACAATAGTCAATTAAAAGCTGGGTCTCCTAATAATGGCTGGGGGCCAAAAACAAGAATGGATAAACTCCTGGTGCCTGTTATATAATGTGCCAGTTAAGCATAAATAGTAGTTACCTGGATGTAAGTCCAGGTCTATGAGTACATGCGTAGCTCTCTAACTGACCGTCACAGAGGGGAGGGGCACAGAGGAGACGTTATATAATTTAAATACAGGGATAACAACACATGTTTTAATAATAATGATGGCAGCGACACTACAGTGCAGATCAGCGTCAAGGAGGCTTTGTACTAAAATATGAGCAAATATGCTTATCAAATGAAGAAATAAAGGCTTCTCTCTCTAATATAAGCCTGCTTCCAATAAAGGTCTGGTCCCCTCTGCTGGGCCGCTATTAGAGGAAATACGGTATCTCTTGTTGCATTTAATTTCTCAGGTATTAAATTCACTTAATTGCTCCCATCTGGTTATTTTATCTGCAGCCTGTTTCTGAATTGTTTCCATAAGACATCATGATACTTATTAACATCTCAATAATAAACTACATACAGCGTGACAGAAGATTATTACAGCTGTACTCAGCAGACCTCTCTCCCCGTGTGTCGATGCGGAGGCGGGTTGAGGTTAACCCTGTGCGTCACACGTCCCTCTCTCTCTCTGTCTGACTCTACAGATTATTTTCTTTCAGGTTCTTCTCCTATTAGCGCCTTCATTAGTCCCACCGCGGTACGTCGCGGCTGTCCCCGGCGCTCGCACCTCACCCTACACAGATAGGATCAATGCACAGAACAGATAGATAAGTATTTATAGCCTCTGTAGGGGCGTGGGAGGTTGAATGCCACAAGTAGGTTAGCGGCTAATCTGATGTTGACACTGTGTGTGTGTGTGTGTGTATGAGAGCGAGTTGCATATAGAGGAATTAAAGCTGTTTTTAGAGCCTCCATCCTTCTTTGTTTTTGCTTTTTTTTTTTATAGAAAGAGGGCTGCTCTGCTCGGGGAAGTCAGTGCACAGTGAGGCAGGCAGGCAGGGCTTTCCCTGATTTAGAGTAGGGATTAAAAAAAAAAAAAAAAAAGGAGGACGAGGAGGGAGGAGAAGAGAAGGAGGAGGAGGAGGAGGGGAGGGGGGGGAGAAGGAACACGAAGGCAGGCAGGCAGGCAGGGAGGAGAAAGAAGCGTGGTTGCTACACTGACAGTGGAGAAACCAGGCAGAAGTGGGAAGTGAAAGCTCGGCTCTCGACACACACACACAGCTGTGTGTTACTGTGTGTGTGTGTGTGTTATTGTGTGCGTGTGTGTGTGTGTGTGTCTTGAGTGTGAGGACAGACGGCGGCCAGACGCTCGGCTTTCCGCTCTGCAGTGGCATTTCAGTTTTTCTCCTTTTTCTTTTCTGTTGTTTTTTTTTTTTTTTGGGTAGAGGGGAGAGAGAGAGGGGAGAGAGAGGGTGTGGAGGAGGAGGAGGAGGAGGAGGAGGAGGGCGGCCCAGGAATGTCAGCGGTTATTGGTTGGGAAAGTGTCTGTCTGAGTCGGGAATGTCAGGTGTTCCCCCGTAAGCGCGTCTGACTCCGGGAGGGAAAGCCAGCCTGCCAGCCGCTCTCTGAGAAAAGTGTCGACTTGAAAACACAGCCGACTTCTTTGGTTCACTAACAGGTATTGTGCAGCGCTGCGAGAGCTTGTCTGTGTGTGTGTGTGTGTGTGTGTGTGTGTGTGTGTGTGTGTGTGTGTGTGACTGCTGCTGATCAGTGTCTGTTTTTATTCCTCGCTGCAGGCTTTTGTTTCAGTGTGGGTAGTTCAGTTTCATTGTCTGTTTGTTTTATTTTATTATTATTATTTTCAGTCTTTCTCCTCATTTTCTCTTGTGCTATTGCATCATATCAAAATGTAATTGTTCCCTTATCAAACTTGCAGTTTTTAGTGTTGTTTTTAAAGAATGCTCGATCCTGCTGTTGTTGGGTTTCACATCTTTTAAGGCTCTGATTTATTGATTTAATTTGCCGATAATTTTCTTGATTATCATTGGTTGATAAAGTCAGGAAGTGAAAAATGTACATCACAATCTCCCAGATCCCAAGTCTTCAGATTGTGTTTTTTTTTTTTGTTTTGTTTGACTAACAATCAAAAACCTGAAGATGTCCAAGCACTTTTCAATAACAGGGCAATTCAAGACATTTTAAAAAAGCATTTTTAGGCACATATATACATTTATTCAGTTTATTAGTATATAAGTAAGATAAACTGGAACCATCTTTGGCATCTTTTTGGGCTCGACTTGATAAACTGATTATCAAAATAGTTGATCTGTAGATCATCTAATCAACTAATTGTTTCAGTTCTTTTTTATTTTATATGATGAATTCAACAGAAAAGAAGCCGAATGTCATAAAGTACAAAAGTTTTCTCAAGACTTTTTCCTTATTAAAGTATGATTGTCACGTTTATTATCACACACCAGCCAACGAATCTCCTTCTGCTCGTCCATCCTTCTGCCTTTTTGCATCTTTTTCTAAGTAACAACAATGTCGGTCAAGGGGTTAATGGCTCCAGCGGCTCACTAACCCGGCTCCAGCGCTCGTCTGCGGCGTTGTATTCCTCCTCCTCCTCCTACTCCTCTTCCTCCTCCTCCTCCTCCTTCTCCTCCTCCTCCTCCTCCTCGGCCAGGCAGAAGCAGCAGTAGCAGCAGCTTGACGTACTACAAGAGCGGGAGGACAGGATAAGCCTGTGTACTGCAGCCGGGGATGAGCTGTAGGTGTTATGCAACAGCTCGGTCCAGAGATAGAGCAGAGCTGAACTTAGACACTTCTGACTTCTTCCACACACCATGAGATCATCAGGCTCACTTAGCTTCCCTCCCGCCCGCCCGCGAGCTGCTCCCCCGCTGGGCTGCTTCATGTAAGAATAGATGTTCCTATTATAGAAGAAAAATACTACCAAGTCAGGTACGAGTGCTGTTGCATTAGGACGTCCTTTTTTGTTAATTGCTTTGCTTTTTGTCTTTTCTGCTGTAAATGCATTACGATCCTTTTTAAATGCATCATCTTATTAGCGCTCCTGGTAACATCCACCTCAGCAGCTGCCTCCGTTAATCCCCCCGGTGTTGCAGGATTTCCTGTTTGCCACATTGTCTTAATTAGAGAAAAGGATGTTATTAGAAGTTGATTAGTTGATTGATGAATCTGAAACCGTTTTGATAATCGTTCAAGTCGTTTCTCAGGCACATTTGGTTCCAGCTTCTCCAAATGTGAGAATCTGCTGCTTTTGCTTCTCTTACATTAAAGTGAACAGAAAGTCTTTGTCGTTACTCAACTGGCTGAAAACGGATGAATTCAAAACGATCTGTTAGTAGATCAACAGAAAATTAATCTGCAACTATTTTGGCAATCGTTTTAAGTCATTTCTCATGCAAAAATATCAAAAATGTTCCGGTTCCAGCTTCTCAAATGTGATGATTTGCGGCTTTTGCTTCTCTTACATTAAAAGTGAACTGAAATTTCTTTGTTGTTACTCAACCTGCTGAAAACAGATGCAGATAGAAAAAAGGATCGACAGGCAGCAGGAAATTTGTTAGTTGCCATTAAATGTGATAAAAAAACAAAACAAACAAACTACAGACTTTTGTACTTTGATATTCATCTTTTCTGGCTGAATTCAAAATGTGAAATAAGTAGAGTTGCAACCATTAGTTGATTAATCAACTAGTCGATTCAGAGGAAATTATTTCTGCAACTATTTTGATGTTTGATAAATCATTTCAGTCCTTTCTTGGGCAAAAAAGGCAAAAGAATTCATGGTTTCAGTGGGTGAGAATTTGCTGCTTTTGGGGTCTAGAAAGTTGTGATTGGTTGTTTTTCATTGTTTTCTAATGTTTTATTGGCTAAACGATTCATCAGTTACGAGAATAATCATCAGTTGCATCAACATTTTTGTGCTCGGATGGACGGATGAACATTTGAGCATAACAGTTTTGTTTCGTAAGACACAGACATGATGTTTGTTACCACTGTTGTAACTCTGATGTGAGGAGAGAAGAACGGGCAGTTGGAGGGCTGGAGGCAGGAAGGAGACGGGGAGGGGAGAAAACAAGGGGAGTAAAAGAAGGGTGATGATGATAGAAAGAGGCAGAAAGAGGGAGGAGAGCTGGAAGACAAGGTGGGGAAATTGAGGATTGAGAAAATGAGGAGAGGAGGAGGAGGAGGAGGAGGAGGTGGAGGAACATGAAAAGACAGTGAGGGAACGCCATGTCTCCACACGGCGCTGCGCTGCGCTCGGTGCAGTTATGTAACGTTACCTCCCGCCTGCTACTGATGGCAGAGGAAAGCACAGAGTAACAGCAGTGAATGGCGTGGAAGTGGGCGGCAACAACAACAACAATAACATCATCACAGAGGACGAAGCGGTATCCATCAGAAACATATCAAAGGTCAAAAGCAGCTTTTACACCCTCTGTTTTTTTAGCTCCATGTAATTCCCCAGAAATCAACCTGCTACAGAGGAGCGGTGTTGTTCGCCAGATTGTCGAAACCCTGAACATCACCGAGGATCAGGGACATGCGGTCACAACGGGGCTCTTTACTAGAATAATATGTCATTTGGCACAATCTTTGCAGGGTCATGCGGATGCACAGTCTCACTCTGGCTGGCAACTGTTACATTAAAACACCTCTTGTACAAAAAATTAGCTTAACCGACTTATTTCTGTCACTGGTTTTAAAAGGTGGATTTCTGCTTCACTGGTTGAGGTCTACAGGGGCTGTCTGTTGGGGCCGCTGTCGAGACACGTCCCTCTGTGTTTACATGCAGGACCGGCCATGTATATGTGAGAGCGTGTATGTGCTAAATGAGCTATAAAAGCAGATGGTTGTCTGGCGGCATCCACAGAGAGAGAGAAACCAGAGAGAGCCTCAGAGCAGCTGCAGGAAAGCCCTGTGGGAGTCCACAGAGCCGGCCACCGGTCTCCCTAGGCAAGCCGACAGCAACACAACACGCTGTAACTACACACTGTAACTACACACCGCGCGCTGCTGCAGAGCGCAGGAACACACTGCTACGTATATATAAATCTCCCTTTGAAAACACTGCGTCCGTGTTGGATTTCATCACTAAATGCCTTCGAGAAGTCGCGGCGCATGAAGACTTCAGGTGTTAATCTGACAGATTCTTGACAGTTATTTATTAAATGATATACTGTATGTTGGGGGCTCATACTGTGATGTTTTCATACTGCATTTCCCAGAGGTCTCCTGTCAGTCAAAACTGTTCTGTGATGTCTTTTTCTTCGGATTTTTTTTTTTGTTGACAAGGTGTCTGTAAGTGGCGATGATTGCTCACTACGACCAAGTTCCTTATTCGCCCCTCCTCCCCAAAAAAACAAAAACAAAACCGAAGACTATCACTTCCTTTGCACTGTGCCAATTTTACACGAGGTTTAGTTTACTGGTCACAAGGACAAGTCACTCATTGAAAATAGTTGTATAATGTCTTCTGTAGCACAGGAGAAAATAACCCTCATTATGTCATAGTGATGTCATCGGGGTTGATGACAATGTTGGACTGGGGACTTTAAATTTAGAACAGAAAGCCTTCATCACAAACCGAGGAGTTTTTAAGATGTTAGTGTTTACAGGGCAGGAAGGGTTCAATGAAATATACTGTTAGTTGCATTATGGGAAATGTAGGATTCAGTGTTTTTCGGATTCTTTTTGTCACAGTGCAGTTAGGTAGTTGTGTTGAAGCTGAGCTGCTGCTGTCAACAGACAGAATGATCCAACTTCCCGTCCTCGGATGTTTGTACCCCCAAGTTGAACTTGCCATGTCTGAGCTCGGCGTACTTGGTATTGAGAAAAGTTTGATGTCAAACTGGCTTCAGTCAAAGCCCGTTCACCAGGTTTTGACTCGGTCTTGTTACAGTAAGATCTGTCTTTTGAAAGTATCCCAACTTTATGAAAGTGCTACACTTAATTGCTGGAGAACCCCTCTCACTACTGTGCTCAAATGATTTTGTCGATCGACAGAGATATAATCAACAACAATTTCGATAATTAATTGACAGTTTGTCATTTGTAAAGCAAAAATGTCAAACATCTGCTGGTCCCTGCTTCTCAAATGTGAGGATTATTTCAGCTTTTTGTTGTTTTATATCAAAGTTTTTAGGCTGTTGATCGGACAAAACAAGCATTTTGAAGATGAACCTCTGGCTCTTGGAAATTGTGAAAATTTTCTGACATTTTATAGACTTAATGATTAATTGATAATGAAGATATTTGTTGCAGTTCAACCAAATACTGGCTGTTAAGTGAGTAAGTAAGGTAAAGAAATGTGTCTTCATCCTGCAGTCAGGCAAAGGAGAAACATTTGCTTAAAGTAAATCATAATGGGCATTTATGGTGTTAACAGGTCTCACATATTTCCATGTTCAACACTTTACACACACTCACAGCGATCACAACAGCCCTCGTTAACATCGTAGCTCCTCCCCTGAGGGCGAGCAGTGGGAGGCAGCGGGTGGAGGAGAGTGTGATGGTTGAGAGAGAGAGCCTTGTTTTGCAATCTCAACAGAGGAGAGGAGGAGGGGGGGGGGGAGAAAAGAGGGAAGGAGGAGGAGAATGTGCGGGAACCGAGATACTGAAGCCGAGGCCGAGCGGGATCCGATTGCTGTTTTGTAACATGATCAATGACCTTGCGTACCTTCAGATCCTTATTTCCTGTACAGGCTCGTTGCCTTTTTGTTACACTCACTGATTCTCACTGTAACAGCCTCATAAGCTCCAGATCTAATTAAGAGTTGTCTCTTTTCCTAGAAGGCTCTGTGTTTGTAATAGTCTCTCCTCCCATAGCGGGGATGGCACTGTGATTAGATTCAGAGATACGAGAGCAATATCTGTCAACCAGTTAAAACTTATTGGCCAAAATTGTGTTAGATTCCTCTGATTGGACTGGCGGTGGCATCAAAGCCTCTGACTTATAGATCGGTCTGATAGTGAGCGGTCGTGTACCGGCTCCTCTGGGACGATGCGCTGAACTTCTTGACAGTTTAACCAAAAATAGCCGTCAATAGTCGGCCGTTAGTGACTGCGCTGGGTCTCAGACTGCAGTCCGACATTTGGGTTTTGATAAAAGCTTGAACGAATCTGCTCATTTTAAGACGCACAAAAGAACATTTGAATGTGGCCTTTGTGCTCGACTGTATGCGTTTAAGTTTTGAGAGGAAGCCAAGTGAAAAGAAGGTTATGATGGGAGCTTTCTGAATAGAAGTAGTGATAAAAAAAAAAAAAAAAAAAAAAAAGGCAAAGAAAGTGTGTGATTGAGTTTTGTTATTCATCAGCCTTTCCCACATGGTTTTGGATTGGTTTTCCGTTCGGTATTCAGAGTATGATGGGGTCACCGTGGGCGGCTGGTTGCACTTATACTATGCAGAGAGAGGACATTTTTGGCAACAAAGACGGTTCAGTTCGTGACTATTTTGCAGCTGAATGACTGCGAGGGTGAGCGTCTGTGTTCTGTTTGTGGACGTCTTTAACCTAATGGACACCCGGCACACAGAGGGCAGGGTATTAGAGGTTACTAGCTGGATTACTTCATTCAGGCCTGTTGCATTATCACCAGCTCAGCTGTCATTAACTCAGATGTTCCCACAGGGATGAGACGGCGTCCTCCACTGCTCCCTGCACTTTCCACTCACGCACACATGAAGGGGTGCAGTGTTTGCAGAATGATCCGTCTGTAGGTCATTTTTAAGAACAGTAGAGACTCTGCGCTAAGCCGTCGAAGTGAGTCAGTGCTTATTTTTTGCTTTCAACTCGCCAACACCAACTTCACGCTGTTGCTTTGGGCAGCCTAATTACAGAGCACGATGTTGATGGTTGAGTTTTTGCCTGTGAAGTATTTATCTTCGGTACCCCGGCAATGACACTGCAGAAAGTGCTTGGTCACACTGTTTGTTGTCCCTGGCCTCGGTAAATATTTACCAGATTTGCTGAAACCTCTTTTGCGGCCAAACTGTAAAACCCTTAGAATTCCCCTCAGTGACTAATCCAAAAATAAAACGAGAGGGAGCTTCCTCTTTTTTTTTTTGAAGTTTCCCAAAGTACAGTACAGCGAGGGGAGATGTACAGGCGAGCAGGGGGATGCTTTTGTCATTTAACGCCTGGCCGGTTGTGTTATGTAACGCAGCAGGCCGAGCGGGGTGAATCGTCCTCCTTTAAATATCGACCCCGGGCCTTTTAAAAGCTCGCTGTGAGCCCTCACACAGTGACCCGGAGGCTGAATCTGACTGAGACCCTGCAGCTTTATCTCATCCTGTTAGTGTGAACATCTCTCTCTCTCTTGTCAGTCAGTCAGTCAGTCAGTGTTTACCAGGCTGCTCTGCAACTCCTTTTTAAGAGCTTCAGCTGAGTGGCACAAATAAATGTTGACTTGAATTCTCACAAGATCCTGCAGTTTTCATGGCCACGCTCAGCCTCGAGTGTCTCTTTCTGGAGTTAAAAACAATAATGCTGCTGAGTATCTTCATTTTTCACAGATTCAGCAGCAGGTGTTTACTGTTCTTAAGGCGCAATGTGACAAAATGTATTTATAAATGGTAGAGCTGCAATGATTATTTGATTGAGAGAAAATTAGTCTGCAACTATTTTTTAAGAAAAGATACCAAATATTTGCTGGTTTCAGCTTCTCAGATATCATCTTTTTTATTTATTTATATAGCAACAAATCATTTACAACGACCCAATGTTCCCCCGTGAGCAAGCACTTGGCAACAGCTGCAAGGAAAAAACTCCCTTTTAACGGGAATAAACCTTGAGCGGAACCGGGCTCTAGGTGGGCGGCCATCTGCCTTGACTGGTTGGGTTGAGGAGAGATTTCAGATATGAGGATCTGCTGCATGTTTTTTTTTTTATCATATATGATAGTAAATTAAATCTGTTTTGGTTGAGGAGGTCATTTTTGACTCTGGGAAGTTGTGAGGGGGGGAGGGGTTCCCCACTTTCTTATTGATGTTTCATAAACTAAACAATTAATCTATTCAATTGAGAGAATAATCTGCATATCAATCATAATGAAAGCGCTCATTAGGGGCAGCCCTAATATATGGAGATTTTATAGAAGGGGAAAATTGAATTTGACTTATTTTAATTAAATGAAAACACATTTAAACTTGACTATACAAAGAAGGAAATTCACAGGTCAGAGCTGCCAAAAATAGAAGCAAACGGATGTTACAGTTAAAGAACAAAAGCCCCCTTCGCTTAAAAAAAAAAAGTTTGTTTTTTTTCTTGTTCCTTCAGTCGGATGTTTGAGCTTCACTGTGTAAAATGATGTATGTGTTTGACACTAGAAGACTGTTTTCACATCCATCTGCTGAAGAAGGAAAGTCTCTCTGCGTTCACCTTAAATCTGAGTTTAAAACATTTACATAACAGCACGATTTGCGACATCACAATGAGTTAGGAGTTAATTGTGGTCCAATGTGCAACTCACACAAGTTTAATGTTTAAACTTAAAACCTCCAGTGCAAGTAGGAAACGTCTTGAATCCAGAACAGCCAAACTTTTAACCTGTATTTAAAGAGGGATCAGGAGTAATCTTAACAAAATGATTTAACTTTTGTTGGGGGAAACCATATCAGACACAAATTATTATTCAGCACAGATAAGTTTTATGTCTGAAACCATGTCTGAAGAGGAGCTTTAAGGAAACTCTGTCACATCAAGCACACAAAAACCAAACACAAACAATACTACTGCTAGAAAAGCAATCTCACTATTAAAAGGGAACAGAAAAAAAAAGACGCTGTAGGATCAGAATTTGAGGTTTTAAAAAAAAAAAGAAGAAAAGAAGTCATCCTCTGGTGAGTTGTCCTCACCCGTTCAGTGAGCTGTTGGGCAACCAGCAGCAGTTGGGAGGGCACGTTAAATCCCTCCCCCTGCGAGGCAAACGGAGAGAAGGAGGGAGAGCCAGAGAAGGATCCCCTGGAGGGTGCCAAAGCCTTAAGTGACGTCACTGGCCTGTTCTGTTTGGGCAGGCCCTCCTCTCCTCCTCCCTCCTCCCTCCTCCTCCTCCCCTGCCCCCCCCCACCCCTCCTCCCCCCCCCCCACCCCTCTTCCTGGGCCTTACAGGAATTCCCCTCCTCGTCACATTATTCTGAGGAAACCGCTGGCAACGCCCTGAACCGCTGAAGAGCCACAGCTGATAGGGCGGAAACACAGACTTGTGACTGCCTGTGTTGACACAGGAGTATGTATGCACTTGTTGTTCTTTCTCCAGTCGCCTTTTGTTCCCGAAACAAAAGGAGTCGCTGAGTGTTTGTTCCATGAAACATCAGCAGAGTCGGGGGTAAGAAGTGAACATTTTGTCCTATAGACTATTGTGAAACACGCTCAAACAAAGCACACACTGAGGTGATGCATTATTTACTCTTATATAGTAACTGTTTGTGTTGTTTGGGACTCTGACGTCAGATGTGTGTGTGTGTGTGTGTGTGTATACGTGCGTAAAACTCCAGTTACGTTTTCAGCGTCTGGGATGTACAGATTTGACTTGCTGCTAAAAGCCACCGTCCACAGAAACATCTCTGCTCTCGTCCAAACTGAACAAGACAGCTGCCGTCAAAGTGAACGACGCAGACAGGAAGCAGTGTGCTGTCACTCAACCGTGGCGCCGTGGTAACCAAGAACAAGTGGGCAGTGGGACAGTCGGGCCTGAGGGAGCCTGTTTTTTTTTTGTTTTTGTTTTTTTTCTGCTGCTGCTGCTGCTGTGAAGTACAGTTCCTTCAATGTAAGGCTTTCAGTTTTGATTTGACAGATGCTGTGGGAACCAGGCTGTTCTGTAGAAAACAGACTCATGTCTAAGTTCTGGGTTTAATTTGTAATGAAGTTTGATTTTTATTACCGTTACTAATTACTGTACAGCTTTTCTCTCTCTGTGAGGCAAACATCTGGCAAGCTTTACTGAAATGTTGTATCGATTTAGTGCTTAGCTTTTGTGCATAAAAACAAGTCAACCTCGGGCAAAGTACTGATTGATTTACAACTGTTTTCTGTATTTATCTCAATTTTTTTAATTGTTTGGTGTATAAAATGTCAGAAAATAGTCCAAATTGCTTGTTTTATTGGACCAACAGTCCAAAACCCAAAGATACTAAGTTTAATTGAAGTTGAAAGTTTGTTCTTGACGTTGGAAACAGTAGTTGACACAAAACCACAAGGTCCATTCAGTAGCTGTTCTGGAGCTTTTGATCATATCACATGATCTTCCTCAGCAGACAAAGTCGCCCTGTGATGGAAGAAGACATTTTTTGAGCATTTAGTAGACTTCTTGTCTTGAGCTGCAATGATTAGTCGATTAATCGATCGATAGAAAATTAATTGGTAACTATTTTGAATCATTTATTGACTCCAGCTTCTTAAATATGAATATTTCTGGTTTCTTTAATTGTCCGTGATAGAAAGGTGAATATCTTTGGGTTGTGGACTGTTGGTTGGGACAAAACGAGAAATTTTGGGTTGCATTTTTGGGAAACTGGTGAGCAACATTTTTCACCATTTTCTGACATTTTATAGACCAAATAACTAATCGATGAATCCATAATGAACATAGTTGTTAGTTGTAGCTCTATTCTAGTCCATGTTGGCTGCGATCGAAAGCTCCAGAACATTTGTTGAATGAACCTTGTTGTTGTGAGATTGAAGAACTGTCACCGTCATAGACAATGAAAAGCAGAAATGTTCACATTTAAGAAGCTAGAACTAACAAATGTTTGGCATTTTTGCAATTGCAATCAATCTTTTCAGCTCTAATTGACATGAAATATATTAAAGGTCTTTTGAAGTCTGGGCTGCATGCGACGCCCCTTCCTTCCTTAGCTGAGGTATAGAGTTTACTGTATATGCAAAATATGTTTTCGCACAGAAACACGTTTCCTGTCCCACAAGGCGCGTCGATACATCGTTTGAAAACACTCTGGCCGACGCTCACTGAGCTCAGTAAAGTGAAACCGCCGCCGCACTGTTGGTTCTGTGTCACGGTCCTCACGATCCCGGGGGGGAAGTGGAGACACTGACTGGATAGTTTGACATGCAGCTTGTTTTGGTTCCACTTTTTTTAGCCTCCACAAAGAAAGAAGTGGGTGTTTGTGTACAGTCGAAGGTTTTGTTGCTGGATTTCAATGAGTGTTTCACTTCTTATCTGAGACAGTTTGGCTCAAAGGATGACAAAAATCAGAACTGAGAAGTTGCTCAGAGTTGAAGACTTTTTATGGATTTTATAGAACAGTAGACGTGTAGTAGAGCTGAAACTAATCTAATCTAACTGTAATAATAATAATCTAATCTTATAATAATAAATTATTCAAACAATATAAAACACTAGATGCAACGTTACGCCATAACTCATGGAATAATCGTCCACCATCTTACCTTGGTATTGTTTACAGTCGCCACCTATGGGCAGCAGCTATGGTTGTCGGCTGTGCAGCACCTAATTTTACTGCCATCACTTTCCACACATATATAATATAAAATATAGTATAGAATAAAAAGTCTTTACTGTTTGCTACCAAGTAACGGACCGGCTGAGTTGTGAGCTCTCAACAGCATTGATCTGTTAGATAAACAGATCAGTTATAACCAGCAAACATTGTTTTAATGTTAGCTACACTAACTTAGAGCTCAACGCTAACGTTTAGTAGCATTATAACAAAGTCATTAATACAACCCAAACTGCTGATTCCATGCCAGATTTATTTTTTGCCAGAATTTATGACGTTAATAAATATATTAATATATTACAGCAGGTTCAGTTCTCTCTTGTAATTGCCTTCCAATATAAACCATAATACTGAATCTATTTAGCATTTCTACATAAAAGATATTGCTTAATGTAGTATATTAGCCACTCAGAACATCAAAGACAGTTCTTACATATTAAGTTAAGGCAAAATGGAAAAATTAAAATCACCGTCTGCAATATAAATGCACAATTATGAGATTATTTTCATGATTGAGAGCATGATTTGTTCTCTTGGAGCTAAAATAATCAAAATTCTACCAGATTCCCTGTTTTTTGGTTCATTCTAAACAGGCACAGTCGTCTCATTACTTTGAATCAAAAACAGTGTTGGTGTATTGGTAGAAAAATACAATCATTATAAAGACGACATAAGCCTCTTTCACTACAGGTTCCAATTACAGTGAGTTTAAAACTGGATCCAGTTAAGATGGCTGCCATATGGCTCCGTCCCAGAATGACAAGACATTATGACACATCACATCTAGTCTTTTATATCTATGAGTGTTACAGCCACTATCTTATATCTATAGACTGAAGAACCCAAAGCTGACACTCAGACACAAACAATAATCTTGTCAACCTGTTTTTGGTTTTTTTTTATCAGATAGCTCCTGATTTAAATCTTTTTTTTTTGCCATTTTAAAACCGTTATTGCTGCCACCATGACAAAAGTCAGTTAAATATCAATAAAAACGAGAAAGGTTTCTCATAATAACATGAAAAGGATCGTGTTATAACGAGAATAATTTGTTGTTGTAACAAGAAACTGACCACTTTTTTTTGTTAAAGTGCATCTGCTTGTGTTCAGAACATTTAACAGTAGCAGACAAACATGTTTCGGTATCATTTCGGTGATCGTTACTTGCAGCCCTGCTGTGTGCTGATGTGCAGAATGTGGGGTCTGATTGTAAATACCTGATTCTATTCTTAATTTTTCTGGGCAGCTTGTGATTTGTTTTACTACGGCTGAAAACAGGCTTTACAGGCTTCACACCTCCGTGATTTTTGCAACTGCGAGGGAAGGAAATCATTATTTTGTGTTTCTTGGCACCGCGTTTCTGTATTGTGTTTTGGAAGTCTGGCTTTTTATCATCTATTTTGGTGCAGGCAGATTTTTTGGGGAAGGTTAAATGTGTGTGTTCTGAAAACGATGGAAGAGGGTAATATTCACATTCGTCTCCGCCTGCACCATTAAACCCCTTACATACATACACACACACACACACATACACACACAAACACACCTCTTCCCACCCAGTAGATTTCTCGTTATATCAATTTTTCACAGGGGTGCCCACGCAGTCCCAATAATCAGTGGCCTCCAGTCTGCTGCTTCTTCCACCTACAGTTTCCTGCGGGGGCAGCAGTACTGTACAGATACCGCACCAAACCACTGTCTTTGTCTGTGTGTGTGTGTGTGTGTGCAGGAGAGAGATTGTGATCAATATTTCATTTGTTGACTGGGTGTTGGCAGTTTCATCACGAATTATTGGGAGGACAGAGTGATAACGACGCCTCTAAACACATCCTCTAATTATTATCATTATATAAAACAGGGCAGGTAATTCAGACAGGTAAATCCACATAACTATATTGTTCATCATGTATGTTTTTGTTGTTCTGTGTACAAGATGTGCATCTCTCCCCCTTTTATAGCCATATATTATTAAAAGGTGCCTGCCCGAAGCTCTAGTTAATGCTGTAATTTTTTTTTTTTTTTTTTAAACTCATACCTGGTCTGGCTCCGTCGTTACCGTTCAACATGCTGTTTCATGCCGCACATAAACAGTCTCCCTCAGTCTTTCCCAGCGGAGGGTAAACAGCCAGAGGGGCTGCTTCCCTCCACCTTGTGGCTCCCAGTAGTGGGATGTTTAGCAGTCAGCAGCTGATCTCCAGGCTGCAGAGAAAGCAGGACTTGCTTCGCTTGAATGCTTTGTTTTTATGCCGAGTATGAAATCTAAAATCTTTCCTTCTCTCCCCTTCTTTCTTTTGTCTGTATTTAGGGATCAGTTTCAGTATCATTTCTAGCGCCAGTCTTACATGAAATGATTAATCGACTCGTGGATCGACAGAAAATCAATCGGCAGCTATTTTGATTATGGATTAATCGTGTTTCCAGCCTCTCCAGTATGAGGATTTGCTGCCTTTTTTTCCATTTTGTATCATTGCACACAAAGTATTTTGGGTTTTTAGACAAAACAAACAATCTGAAGATGTCAGAACATTGTTATGGGTTTCTTTCATCATTTTGGGACATTTTATAAACCAAAACAGTTCATCCATTAATCGAGAAAATAATCAGTAGATTAATCTATGATGTTACAGCCCTTAAAAGAAAAGTTTTTAAACATTAAATCTTATTACAACTAAGCCTGAATAAAATAATCCACCTGATCAAAGAATAAGTAAACAACTTTTCCAACCTAACCAGATGTGCCAGCTTTTGGTACGTCAGTGTTCAACGTTCTGTGCTACAAAACTGAGCTGCAACTAATGACTATTTTGTAAATATTTATAAATCGATTTACCACTTTGTTTGTAAGATGACAGAAAACAGTGAAAAATACCATCACAAGCTCCCAGAGACCAAGGTGATGTCTTCAAATGTCTTGTTTTGTCTAACCAACAGATCAAAATCCAAAGATATTAAATTCACAATGATATAAAAACATAAAAGTAGCTAATCCTCACATTCGAGGGACTGGAACAAACAAATATTTGCAGTGTTTCCCTTGATAAAAGACTTTAAGTAATGAACCAATAGTTGATGGTAAATAAATGATAAATTTTCTATTGATTGATTTTTTTCAGCACACATCAGTTGGCACCAAAAAAGTAGCTCTATCTGTATCTTTTCACTCTCTTTCCTCAGTCTCCATCTGTCATCTGTCGGTCGTTCTCTCTATCTGTGTCCTTTTGTGTCCATTAGGTTTGATAGAGCGAGCCACTGCAGCTCCCAGTCCGGCTAATATGTGGAAGGAGAGGGGGAGGAAGTCACTTTGCGCTCTCCTCTAAGCAGGCTGATGATGATAGACTGCAGGGTAATAGGACACTCTCGCTATGGCGGGGGATTCCTCTGCTCTGCATCATCATCTTAGCACACAGTACTTCCTGTAGCCCCCCCCCCCCCCCCCCCCCTCCCTCTGCGAGTCTCTCAGTCTCAGCCTTGATTTTCGGTCTGGTTCATCTCCCTCGGGGCCGCTGGGAGCGTCTTTGTACGGGCGTGTCCGTGAAGATAAAGAATGTGTCAGATGCTGACAGTAACCCTTATGTCTGCTTACTGCATGGGTCAGCTGCTGAGGGCTGCAAAAACTGCTGCGTCTCCTCTACAGGCCACAGAAAGAAAGCTGAGATAAGATCAACAGACTTCCTCTAAAGATGACGAGGAATTCTGCAAAGCTCATACATCCCCTCTGCTGTACGAGCCGTTCCTTGTTGAATAATCCCATTATTATTGAGTCATGGTTGCTATTACGTGTGTGATATAAAAATGTAATTATATGAAAGAACAAACTGAGTATTTGTCAAAGTTAACAAAACTCAGGATTTGGCTACAAACTACTTTCTTTTTTACAGCTGGTGCAACTGGCAAGCTGTCAGCCTCTCTGTCTGTTTATTCTCCTCTAATCACAGCTAGAAAATTTAAAACGCTGTCCAAAAGCCGTGTAGGGTAGAGCTGTAGATACTGCGGTACTTAATCAATTGTCTGGTTTATAAAATGTCAAAAATAGTCCTGATGTCTTCAGACTGCTTTGTTCTGTCTGAAAACTTCAAAACCAAAAGTGATTCAATATATTATGTAAGACCAAAAAAAAAAAAAAAAAAAAAAAACAGCAGGAAATGTTCACATTTGTCATCAACCACATGATTTTTTGTCATTTTTGATTGAAAAATAATTCAACATATCACAATTGCTGTTGATGAATTTTCTGTCGATCAGCTAATTGGTAAAATGATTAATCAGAGTTTTCAGTTCTGTTGATAGAATTTAAATGTCTTGCTGACTGCTCTGTTTGTCTCGTTGTTGTTGGAAAATGACCTTGTTTGGCTGTAGCTGACGAGTATTTTTTTTAAATCAGTTAATCTGCCAAATACTTTGTTGATTAATCGATTGTTTGTTCCAGAAAATATCTTTCTATTATATCACAAGTTCCCAGGGGCTGATATGATAAATTTAGATAGCTTTTTTTTGTCTCAACAGCATTTAAAAACACAAAGATCACAAAGACCAACTAAAGCAGGGAATCTTGACATTTAAGAGGCTGAAACCAGCAATTTTGGCATTTTTGCTTTGAAAAACAACAAATTTTCTGTCAATCAGCTCATGAATTAGATGTGCTGTGATGTAGTTTTCAGTTCAACCAGCAGCATTCAAGTCTTCCTGTACGGCCTGTTTTTGTTGAGTTGGAAAATGTCCTTGTTAGTGGCTGCTCTAAGAATGCATCACCCTCTGTGAGGGTGTGTTTGCTGTGTGGTGTGTGTGTGTGTGTGTGTGTTTGCGTGTTTGCACACAGCCGGGCGTGTACAGCAGGCTGGTGGAGGTGCTTGAGTTACATAATCTCCATCTCCCTCCCGCACAGTGACAGGGAAGAAGGGGGCAGCTGCCGACTCCGATCTCGTCATCTTCAGCCTGCTGAGGCACTCCTTTTCCTTTCCTCTCTATAGTTTAGTACGCTACACTGTGCAGCCCGCATCCAGCTGGCGGTGCAACCATCCCTTTGTCTCCAGACATCATCCTGTTATCATCCAAACATCAAACTCAATCCACCTGGCTGGTCCTCTCCTCGCTGTGTGTGTGTTTGTGCGTCTGTCTGAGCTGTTATATCAACGAGCGCTTTATCTGCACTAACAGGCAAATGACTTTAACCTTTAACTCTTACAATATCATTTGTTCTAGTTCATTAAATATGCCGTGATAAAGTGTGAGATGATTTACTGCAGCACTTGCATCATTACTGCTGGTGGACGCCCATCTGCCCGCACACAGTGGTCCTCTGGTATTGTTCAGGCTTGTTGCTGGCATACTGGTGTTTACAAAACAACGATTCCTCCCTCCCCCACTCCCCCCAACACATATCTTTGATGCTAGCAGGAAGAGCCAAGCCATCAGGGCCATCTGAAACACGTGAACATAGTGCATATGGACCCCGTAAAAAGCTGCCACTACGTCGTTGATGGCCGCCATTTGGCATGGTGAGGCCCAGCAGGGCAGGCTGTTGAACAGAATATGAGTGTTCCAGGCTGGCTGGGAGGGTAGGAGGGTGTGTGGAGCCTGGTGGTGATTTGTCGGCCAACAGGCAGAGGGAGAGAGGGGGGGGGGGGGGGCAGTGCCAGGAAGATGCAGTTGTGTTGCTGCTCCATGTGGGCTGCCACTTCGCTGTAGTGTAATATGTTATTCATTCGACTGGCAGAAGTTTGGTTTATTAGGTCCATTTTCCAGAAGCGAGTTGGCGTTCCAGCTCATTAGAATGTGTTTGTATCTGCGGTTGTTACGACCACGTCTTCCCTGATTATTGTCTGTCAAACGCCTTCACGTAGTTTTGGATGGGCTTCCCCTCCCACTGAGCAGCCCCCCTCCTCCCCCCCAGCCATAGCTGATGGGTTGTAGATTTACATCAGGTGGGCGTTGGGATTCAAAAGCCGGCATGTTTCTCATGTATTGACGTCACTGAGGCCCTCGAGGCACGAGTGATCACATTTCCCACTCGGAAGATGCGGGGGGGGGGGGGGCATTAAAGATTCGTGGTCGTCATGACAGCGATCAGTGAGGAGGCCGACTCCCTCGCCCACAAACTCCTGCGTAATTGACATGCACTCGCCCACTCTAGTCCCTCCCATCCTGATCCTCGCATATCTTTTAGATATCACGTTGCGTAGATCAAAGATCACGAGTCTGCCACCTTGAGACTGAGGGCGAACCTCGATCTGCAATTCACTTCCCTCCTGTTCTCTGCTCAAAGACCCAAAACTATACGCTGCATTACAAGAGTTATTAGAGGGGTCAGGTAGATAAAGGAGGGATAGATCAGTAAACAAAACAAAACAGGCATTTATAATTTATCTTTTCTATGTTTTTTTTGTTTTTTTTAACAGTGAGTAACAGTTATCAGATGTAGATCAATCTCTTTTATGATTTGAGTAAGATGGAATATCACTTCCACATGTTTAAGTCACATTAGAGGAGAGTGTTGATTTAAAGTCTACTAAATTATTAAAGCCAGTCAGACAATTCACATGCTTTTTGCTTACAATACAGCCGACTTAAGCATACCAAGCCCCTTAGGCAAGAGGTTCAATGTCCTTTTCAGAGCCTTGATAATTGTTTGTGTCATTTGTTGGTTGGAAGGAGCTTTAACTCTGGTAAAAAAAATAAAAATAAAAAAAAAGAGTTTGTCAGTACTGTACAGTGTTGTTAAGTGGCATCCTACAAACCTTTTCTCTGTTTTGTTTCAGACCATACTTTTAAACAGTTTAGTTATAAGTGGGGCCTTTATGAGTTTAGTACCCTCTGACTGTTTTCTCTCCCTGCCCTCGCAGTTTCGTGGTCATGTTCCACAGTGTGCTCTGGTTTTCATCACGAGCAACACGCAACATTTGTGTACATTCCTTTCCGTGTTTTCCCATGGGTACGGGACAATTACACGCTTTTCAGATGGCATGCCGAACGTCTCGAAGCCCCCATACAGCCGTCGTAAAGACCACCTCGGCAACCCCAGCAGCCCTAACGAGGGAAATATGAACAACCGTATAATCATTCCCTGCTGTCTTAATAACGGGCACTGTGGATGGAATATTTTGTCCTTATTGAAGGGTGAGGGATGAGGGGGAGTGCTGCCTTGTCCCTTTCCACTCATTGGAGCTGGTGTTTTCCGTTTTTTTCCACGGTTCAGAGCTTGACTTCATGGGTGTCATTCAGCATGAGGGGTCTTGTTTGTGGTTTATTATGTAAGGAGTGCAATCTGATCTATAATAGCTTATACTCTGCTCTCCTACCATACACAACCACTAATAAGATTTTTGTTGGGCAGTAATCACTTACGCCTTGGTTTGCCAGTGCGGTCTAATACAAGACATATGTATCAAGCTGTGCAAACAATGAAGCATATGCTAGCGAAAATCTACCTCCAAATCTTCTAACCGCTAAAATAAGCATTTATTATCTCAAATTGGTTCGCAATAACATAGCCATTTACTCGAGGAAGCTGTGAGGTTACAGTGTGGTAACTATGACACAGAGGAAAGCTCCAGGAGCCGCTCTGTTTGGAGAAATACCAGCTTCATTGCCAGGAAAACACAGCCTACCTGATTCTTTTGTCGGAGGGCGTTCACCGTGGTCATTTATATGCAAATAGACAAGATACACAAGCACATAGCTATCTCCTCTGTCTGTCTACCTTTTTTTTTTTTTTTTTTTCCCAAAGGCTCACAAATAAACAAACACTCTGCCCTCTTCTCATGCGCCTCCGTTGCTGTGTTTCTGCTGGCAGGGTGCCTTTGTTTTGCTCCACGGCAGCGCAGGGGTGGGGACACATTATGTAATCTGTGGCGTGTGCCTGGGATATAGAGAGAGAAAGAGAGAGCGAGAGAGATGATGAAGGGTGTGACTGTGGTGTAACACACACACACACACACACACACACACACACACGTACGCGCGCGCGCAAACGCACACACACGCGATGACATAATCCACTGACCTCTTCTGTGGCCCGCTCGTGTCCACCCCTCCTCCGAGTATTCCCGGCATTGCATTACTGTGATTTTGGGAACCACAAGAAGAACATCCTCTTTCACCCTCCATTAACATTTGTGCAATCTAGGACAAAATTGTTACCATTGGTCCTCGAGGACTCTAATGTCATGTGCAGGGCACTGAAGCCACAGTGGGTTTATTTTTCCGTCTATTTTCCGCGGTCACGGGAGGCAGAAACATGCTACAGTCGTGCTGTGCTCGATATTTTCCTCTGTGCTTAATGTGAGTGTGTTGCATGCACACTTGCACTTTCAGATGTAGAATGCTAATCATTGTTGTTGTTTTTTTTTTACTGATTTTCATGGTGCAATACCCGATTTTTAAAAATTCAGATTGGCTGAAACTGCAAGAAGACACAAATCTCTGTAGTTTCAAGTGGTTTTACAGTTTTTTAAGTTTTCTTGCAGCAACCACAGCTCAGAATGTATTTCAATTAACAGCAAAATGGGGAGAATATAAAAAAGCTGCTGATTCTGCATGAGATTTTTTTTAAGGTAATGAGAAAAACTAATATTATTTTTTATAAATTAGACTTATACATTCACAGATTTATATATGCCTCTTTCAACAGCCTGTAGAAGTGCAGGAAAACAGAGGCTTTACCTCTTCTCTCTCACTTTATTCCACTGTGTGTGTAATGGGTTCACATCACGTTGAGCCAGCGTATATAATTAATATTGATTACAGTAACACACAGTCAGTGCTGTGTCACCTCCCACACATCCATATGTCTCATACAGAAACATGTTCTTCACCTGCTGGATTGTGGGTGATGATTGTGACTTATAAAAGGGCTGAGTGGAATGAATTTGTCTTCCCCGAAGGGTGTAAACAGCGTTTTGATATGTAAATTGATCTGTGGGTTTAGTGCTCACTCAGTGATAATGAGAATGAACCCACCATATTGACTTGTTAGTAGACTTTAACCTTTATTTCATACAGGTTCACACTTTTATTTCTGTAAGTGGGTGTGCTTGTATGGTTGTATTTTTATGTGCACGCACAGGCGTACTCTCTTCATGATTACAGTAGTTTCCATAATAGAATAGTGCTCTCTCTCGGCTATGGAAGAATATCTGTTTTTCATTTAAAAGACCTTCATCCTGCTACAGCCGTGTGGGAAGCATCCCCAGTAGTTACATGTAATTATATCACATTAGTTACATTCTGCACTGCCTTCACCGTGGAGTCTGTGTGCATCTGTGCAGCAATGTTCCTCGTGCTCAATATGGTTTCTATTCTTGTGTTACAGATAAAATCGAAGAAGCACAGAAAGAGCTTAAAGACCCCAAAAGCTCACAGAAAGGTAAGATTTTTTTTTTTTCTCAACACTTTGGATTAAAAGTAACGAATTAAATTTATTTTTAAAGAAGAAATGAATTGAATGCCTTCTCTTTTATTTGGAAGGAATTTCGTAAGAGATTTTCTGTTTTCTTATTCACCACCAGCTTAAAAGGAATAAAATTAATGATGTAACCTAAAATAGGGTTTTCACTAAAATCACAAAATAATTCAGTGGTCTGGATTGTAAAGGATTTACACACAATAATCAAATTTATTATAGGGTGTGTTTATCATTGCAGTGTTCTTTTATTAAAATTAGCTTTATTTACATGTAAGTGGAGTTAAAAATACTTTCTGGTTACCACTTGTTGCAGTAGCAGATCCAGCTGCTGTGAAGCATCTGGACTTTTGCGGCACTTAAATGTTTCTGCTTCAGTGAAACTATTTGCAATATATTAAAAGTTTCATTTGGGTTGCACATTCCTTAGAGAATATTTCACAGCAGTGACCTGTCATAACAACAGTTTTAAATTCACATTTCAATTTCTCTGACACATTGAAATGTGAGGACCAAGTTAATGATTAAATACGATAGTTTGCATCCGAGGAAGTAATGATTATACAGGAAATGTTTTATCACTTAAAGAAAACAAGAGATATCATCAGGTAACAATGCAATAACTGTAGTGTTACTGCAATGTACAGCACTAACGCTACAGTAATGGGAGTATTATGTAACTTCATTCAAATAGAAAAGTCATCTTGGTTAAGCAATTGGCAGCGTCATGGTGTCTGTTTAAGCTTTGCCTGAGAATTAACCAGCTGAGCAAACTTTAAAACTGCAACGTTGTCATTTAAAAAAACACCCAACTTATTTGTAGGACATGCAAGCTTTGATTGAATCATCCACTGTAAATGAGATTGGGAGGAGACGCTAAATAGAAAGGATACAAATAAGAATATCTCAATCCCCTTCTCAAAGTACAGCAAGTACTGATGACCCTTCCTTACCAGTCAAAGGTTAATCTCCATTACAACCCTCTTTAAAAAGAAGTTAAATCTGTCAGTAGTTCCTTCACACAGGATCGCTAAGGCATGGTCTTTATTTTACATTAAAAATTAGCTTCAGACAGTCATGGAAAAAGCTTAGCTACTGTTTGAAAGAATTTGCTGATTGGATGATTTCTTATTTTTATATGAAAATAGCCTTAACAGCTTTTTCTAACAATAAACATTATAGCTGAGGATTGACACTGACACATGTTTGTTTATGAAGTACTTTTTTATGATGGAAAACTTGCGGTGAAGTCATGGAATCTCTTTTGCAGACGGAGAACTAATCCTTTTCCCATGTCTCTTAGCAGTTGATATAAATGTGTTTCTTTGCAAGGCATCTTTCAGACCGGGTTATTGTAGAAAAATCACAAGGTTTACTTTGAGAGCATTTCATATTGGTTTTGTGCTGCCTTCAAGGCTCTTTGGGTGCATGTTTGTGTGGAGAATGGATTAACTCATGTAAAGACAAGGCGTTCCTCAAGCTAATTATGCCAGTGGCCCCGAAGGAGCCCTGACCTCATCCTGGGAAATACCTACACACGCCAGGAAACAGTGACAGGGCATTGCTAAACTTAAGCATCGTGTCCTTTTAAAAACACCTGCTTGAATCAGTATTGCAGGGACAACATGACAAATTATGGGACACCATGGTATGGGCGTGCCCTTTTAAAACAGAGCTGCTTTATTATTAGTGGCAGTGTTGAAATCATACACATGCAGTTTGTCTGTGCTGCTTTAGTTAATTGTTTTCTTTTTAATCGGCCAATCCTACGTAGGTTTTTGAACAGCAAGAAAAGGAAGAAAGGATTGTTTTCTTATGTAATGAAGTGTGGGCCTCTTCAGCATTAGTCACACACCAAATAAATAAAAGTAAGGGTGATGTGTCTAAGTTGAGTATATCCCACTTCAACAAAAACAGTTACTGATGAAATCACTGTAAACACAAAGTAAAGATTAAAGAGATTTAATGTGGTTATGGTAATGTGGTGGTAGGGTTATGCTTTACTTATGCTGTAGAGCACAATATCTTGTTATATAACAGCTGTGAATGTTATACATAAATTATGTCATTGTATTGAACTATAATTAAAATGCTGCAATCACACATGTATTCCGCATGTTCGTCAGCATTGAATTGATGGTTTTAAGAATGACTGTATGACATTACAAAGCAATTAGAACAAGATTATTATTTGTGTTTCAGTCTGAAAACAGTGTTAAGTGTTGTAAAACCATAATGGTCACCAGAGCTTATGTGTGTGTAGGTGTAGAAATAACATTAAACATAAAGTTTTTACAATAGGGAGTAGTAATATAAAGTTAAAGCAATGAGGAGGTAATGCATATATAACAATTAAAAATACTGTAGTAATTTAAACATTAGTGTTTTGTTGTTTTCTTTTTGGGTCTAACAAAGAAATGTAATGTCATGTAGGTGTACCAAAAACTTGTTTTTCATGGGTAATGTCTTCATTTTGTCCTCTGTTTGCCAAAAGAGGTTTTAAGGAAAATGTGACTAATAGATGACAAGTGTAGTAATTAGACTTGATAATTCCCTCTACAATTAGTTGATGCTTATCACTGGATATTAAATGTCTGGGATAGAATCATGTTTGTTCATCATTATGGGGAAAAACTGTACTCATTGTTTTCTTTCATGGGTTAAACTGTGGAAGTAAATTTTGGATGAGAATTCTATTTAATATTACAGATAGACAGAGCTAAAAAAAAAAAAGAAGAAAAAAAACCACACCAGGTCAAGCTTTGAGTCTTGGTGGACTTTTGGACTCTTGGAAATAGTCTCTCTATTTTTAAACCAAATGACTAAATGTCTAAAAATTCTGATCCCTTAATCTAATATAACATGCTACATTTATCTGCAGTCTATTTTTTATTTATTTAAGTGTGTCAAGTTTCAAAAGCCAATAAGGAATCCAATTCAGCACAGAAAATAGAATTTATTTTCTCAGCAGGGACTGTTGTGCTCAATCTGCCCATATGGTACAGTGGAGAAAAAGGTTTAGAAAAAGATGGTGTTTTTGTGCCAACTCTGCTTTTCTTTGTTTCTCATTGTTGTCTGTTTGTCCACAGGGATATCTGAAAGCAGTCGAAGAAATGCAGATAACATAAAAGGCCTGAAGAGGAAAAAGGTTGTTGCAGAGAATCAGCTGAAGAAAATTCCTAAATCTCCAGTGAAGAAGCCTCTGCAGTTGAAAACATCTGA
This sequence comes from Thunnus thynnus, assembly GCF_963924715.1. Classification (NCBI taxonomy): domain Eukaryota; kingdom Metazoa; phylum Chordata; class Actinopteri; order Scombriformes; family Scombridae; genus Thunnus; species Thunnus thynnus. The sequence continues at coordinate 9,690,995 of NC_089531.1, read as the reverse complement.
AACTGCTCTCCACGGATCATCGTCCAAGGAAACTACAACTTCTTGCTCCTCCTCCTCCAACAGCCCTTCCCACAATCCTTCAACATCACCCAGTGAGAAAAGAGACCAACAGTATGCCCAATCAGTTGCACCATCCCCTGATAAAGGGGCATCTTCCACTGACCAAGAAAGGCTGAAGCAGGAGGAAACGTCTTCTAGGCCACCATCACATGAGCCTGCAGATGGTGAGGAGGGCTCTTTGATAACAGCTGAAGTGTCTCAGCACAAAGAGAGCAAAGATCCCAGCTTTGAGGGAGATCCTTACCACACCAGTGCTCCACTTGATGTCCTACTTAAGGCCATGGAGCCTGACTTTAGTACTCTGGCTGAGAGGAAAAACTCTTTGCAAGTTACAGCCATTGGAAAACCAGTTTCCACCCTTGATGCTCAATCCAGTGGTGAACTAACAACAATGCCAGCTGCCAATGTTGGTCTCCAGACCCAAACTTCCCATATGCAGACTTATTATATTGACAAACAAGGCAACTTCATTGGCATTGCAGCACCACTACAGGGAAATGTGCAGACATCTACACAGGGTACCCCCTTGCAGTCCTCTCCGCTTGCCACACCGCATTTTATGCCCGTTGCTTCGAATCCAGAAAAGCCTGGCTTGCACATGAGCTTTAATACTGGACCATCCACTATAACTCATGCGCCTGTTCCCTCCGGCTCCAATGCTTTGCCACAAAGCCAACCACCTATAGTGCACACATGCCAGTCCCTCTCAGCAAGTGTTCCCAGCACCATTCAGGTCCCAGTTACACCTGGAAGCAACCAAATTCAGATGACAACTGTAATGAACTTTGGTGCTGAACAGGTCTCAAAGGACCAAAAACCTAAAAAGCCAGGAAAGTATGTTTGTGAATACTGCAGCCGAGCATGTGCAAAACCCAGTGTGCTGCTCAAACACATAAGGTCTCACACAGGAGAGAGACCATACCCCTGTGTTACTTGTGGCTTCTCATTCAAAACCAAGAGTAACTTGTACAAGCACAAGAAATCCCATGCTCATGCTATAAAACTGGGTCTCATTGCACGCTCTGAATCTGGAGGTGGATCACTATCACAAGAATCTGACAAAGCCCTCGGAACACATTCGGAGGCGGAGGAGAGCGGGGACAGTGATGAGGAAGGTAGCACTGCAGACTTGGACCCTGAATCATCACAGAGCAGTGTGGCAGCTTTATCGGAAAACAGTTTACAGAGTGCAGGTACAACCCAAGCAAGCCACGGGGAAGCGGACTCGTCAGCTGTGTTTGACTCAATGAAACCAGCCCTTGGTCAGAGGGCTCATGAGCCCAAAGTGACGGCTGCACTTCCAAAAGTTGTTGTATATCCAGTTAATGTCTCCCCTCTGAGGGCAGATAGCCCGAGAGTTACAGGTGCAGCACCTGAGCAAGCTGCAGCACAACGGCAACGAGAGTGCCAGACTGGTAATCTGAGATCAAACATCACAGTCCTGTCATCTCTGAAAGAAGTGGATGGTACAAATCAATCACTAGATACTGTAAGTGAAGATGAAGACCAACAGTGCAAGTCTCCACTGTTAGTTGGACACGCACAGCTTCAGAGGCAACAAGCGACAGACTTTTCTCAACAGCAACAGGCTAAGTGCCTACTTAGTCCCCGCAGTTTGGGAAGCACAGATTCTGGCTACTTCTCACGCTCTGAAAGTGCTGACCAGGCCATGAGTCCACCTAGCCCATTTGTAAAGATAACTCCCCCAGACATTGACATAGCCAAGAGTACTCTTCCCATTGTCCCTCCTGTGGTTGCTGCAGTAATGCATGTAGCAGCTGAGCAAAAGCCAAGGGCCATAGAAGGACAGATGCGTCCACCATTAGAAGCAAAAGCACTCTCTCTGGAAGAACGAATTTCAAAGTTGATATCAGATAATGAGGCAGTGGTTGACAACAAGCAGCTGGACAGTGTCAAACCAAGGAGAACATCTCTCTCAAGGAGAGGTAGCATAGACTCCCCTAAATCATACATATTTAAAGACTCTTTTCAGTTTGATCTTAAACCAATGGGAAGACGGTCAAGTTCCAGCTCAGACATCCCTAAGTCCCCATTCACCCCCACAGATAAATCAAAGCCAGTATTTCTTCTCTCTGTACCTTCTCAATACCCGCCAATGGATTGTTTGCCAATAACAAGGAGTAACTCTATGCCTACTACACCAGGACATTCTGCTCTCCCCCTCAATGTTGCCCCCCTCCCCCACCCTTTGCGAATTTGTCAGTCATTTGATGACAAAATTAGTTCATTGAATGATGATGTATTTTCATCAGCCCCGTCAACCCCAAATCCAGCAATACATTCTCGCACCTTAGTCAGACAAGCAGCAGTGGAGGACTTCTCCACAAGTGAGGGGCATGGCCTCCCTTCTGTTCGCTCTATGGATGAAGGCTATCATGGTCTAAGCAATTCCACAGAACTAATGCAAAGAAGCAGATCTTTTGAGTACAACCAGGACAGAAACAGAAAGCCTCAGCAGAATAAAGGCACAATGTATGAGTGTGAAACTTGTCGTAACCGGTACAGAAAGTTAGAGAATTTTGAAACTCACAAGAAATTTTACTGCTCTGAGCTCCATGGTCCAAAAAACAAGCCAAATGCTGTTAAAGAAACAGATCAAGATGTTTTTCATGTTAACATACAACAGCCTCTAGTCCCTAGATCAACTATTGGTTCAGGAATACTTGATCAACAGACATCAATTAGGAAGAGAAGGAAAATGAAAAGTGTTGGAGATGAGGATGATCAATCTCCAACTGACACCATTCCACCTTGTTCAGTTAGTTTTGATTCATGTCAGCTACCAACAGCTCTGGCAAGTCGGACTTTTTCTCAGCATGCTGTAATAGTAGACATCCAGCCCAAAAACAACCAGTCAAAGCTACCTCAGATTCAGCTCATAGCAAGAGGTATGAATACTTCAGATTCCAGACTGTCACCAATACGAGAAACCCAAATCAGCACCTCTAGTAAAGGAGAGATGCAAAGGCAAGGCAGCGGTACTTCAGTCATTAGACACACCAACTCTCTCAGCAGACCCAATTCATTTGAGACAGAATCTATTGACAGGGCCTCTCCTGTTGATTGTATGGAAAAAGATCCCTTAAACAAGCCCAAAACAGATGCAATTATAAATGCTTCAGCTGACAGCTACCATGAAAAAATGTCCAAACCCAAGAGTGCTGACTTTGGAAAACAAAGGATGGAACAATGCACTGATGGTACAGTAACAGCAGTTAGTGAAAACTCTACTCCTGTCCATCAGTCTCGTCTGGTTCGTCAAAACAACATCCAGGTCCCTGAGATTTTGGTCACAGAGGAGCCCGACAGAGAACATGAATCACAGACTTCTGAGCCAGCAGATAAGCCTGCAGATCAATTCAGCTGGCCTCAGAGAAGTGAGAGTTTGTCAAAGTTACCCGCAGAGAAACTTCCGCCTAAAAAGAAAAGAATTCGTCTTGCTCAAATGGACCACTCCTCAGGTGAATCCAGTTTTGAGTCCAGCCTCTCACGAAGCCTCAGCAGGGACAGCAGTCTATCTCGCTGTTCGAGCATTTCAGCCTCTTTTGACAGGGATGAACAATCTAGGTCAGAGAGTCCATCTAGAGGGGAGTGTGTCAGCAAAATTCCAGAGGCTCAAGGTCTGCCAACAGCCTTCAACACCCTTGGTGTGCCTGGAATGATGAGGCGTGCCGCATCTGAACAGATCACTTGTACTCAACCCTCTGTGGAGATTTCATGTGACTATCGTAGCAAGTCTTTTGACTGTGGCAATGTATCTCCCAGCAGATCTCTGTCACCTGTTGGCCAGCCAAAAAGTGGACAAATCTCGCAACTTTCTCAGGTGCCACTTATTGAAAGGAGGCGGGGGCCATTAGTTCGCCAAATGTCTTTAAAAATAGGCCCAGAGAGTCAGCAACCTGTTCGGAAAGCTGTCATACCTCTAGATAAACCTCCCATTACAAATGTTAGCTCTTTATCTCAGAATAGATCCCAGCAAATTCATATTGCCAATAGGCGCAACATGGCTCAACCTTTTATCTTACATTCTGGAGAACCACCCTTGCAAAAGAATGAGCAAATGGTGCAAAGTATTCATTTGGGCAGCCCGACTCAGCAGCCTCAAGTCCATGGCCTTCCACACCCTTGGCATCAAACATCAAGGGTTCAAATATGCCAAAAGTTACAACAACCTCTGAGCCAGATCTTAGTTTGTCGTGAGAATGTCCAAAATAAGCCAGCTGACTCTGAAGAAAAGAAATGTTTTGTGCCCAAATACCAATTGCAGTGTCCTGCCATGAGAGCTAGCCAAACATTTTCATTCTCCAACACACAGGGAACTCAGATAGCCTTGCCAGTTTTAACAATACCTATTGCCAATCCAATTTTGAGCATTTCAAAATCATCAGATGTACTCCAAAATGTATACGTTGCTCAACCCAATCAACGGGTGTCTGAGATTAAGACAAAGACTGGAGTTTTGCCAGGTGAACAGCAAAGGGATCCATTCAGTCAAACCCAAGGTGCTATAACATTGCCACAGATCCTGATCACTCCTGAGCAGATGCACCCTGCTCCCTCTGTGTCCAATAAAAATACCATCCCATCCAGTCACAGTGTAGATAGTGATGCCCATGCTGTACCAGCTGTTAAGAAGGATAGGACTCAAATTGTTAGCAGTCATAACCATACAGGAGAACGAGCACCTTCTCTTGGGTCTTTACATTGCACACAGAAACTGGCATCAGTAACACTCTGCCCACAGCAGGAACCCACTGCCTCAAGTAAAAGAATGCTGTCACCTGCCAACAGCTTGGACATCTACATGGAAAAGCACCAAAAACGAGCTAAAGATGAGCATGGTGTGGCCTGTCTAACTGATGGCAGATCAGTCAATTATCTTAACTCCAAGATGTCAGAGGTGACCCGACAGCGGAAGCTAACACTTGTTAGGCAGGTTTGCACAACTGAACCAGTGGATAGTCCCATCGAAACTGAGGCACCACCTTTGCCTCAGGTTAAAACAGACAGAGAGAAGGACTCAGAGGCTATTGATGACATTAAGCCAATGTCACCTGACAGTGCTGGGCTGGAAAAAGACATAAGCACTGTTATTCCTGAAGAGGCTGGCCCTGCCCTAAATACTACACCTGGTGGCCAGGGCAGCTCTATGCCAGCTAATAACACTCTGAAGCCTCAAGAGAAACCTGAGGAACAGAGGTGGACTCCTACCAAATCTCCTATTAGGCCCTCCAGCTTCCATGGTGGTCAGGTGAAACTGACCACATCTGTTTCTGTGGTTAACACAAAAGACAGCCATCGCCTGTCTTTCCCCAGCCTGAAGACTGCTACCACTTTCACATGGTGTTTCTTGATGAAGAGGAAACCTCTTCATGTGCCACAGACTGACCTGAAGACTTCAGCATATGCTGCCTGGACAGTCAGCCCAAACAACCCTAACCCACTTGGGTTGCCCACCAAGGTGGTCATGTCTTTGTTTGACTCCAAGCAGAGCTCTAAGAAAATACACTACACCTCGGCCATAAGAACTTGTGGAAAATCTGATATCTTGTCTTACTCAGGCAAGCTGAAAGACATCATGCCAAGGGTAAGAACTAATTTCCTGCACAGTTTAGACAATCTTAATGTTTCTTGTATATTACTGCCTTGTTTATTGAATCATATTGATAAACACATCAATTACATCTCTCTGCAGCTGCCAATAACCCAGAAGTCTGTATCAATTGAAACCAGAAGTAAAGTGCAACCAGAAACTCAGGCCAGCAGTGAGTCAGACAAGGACTTGGCATCTAAAACAGAACCAAGACGGGTCAAAATATTTGATGGCGGGTACGATTCTAAACAATTAATTAAATGAATCAATTAATTAATTTAATATCAAAATTAGAACTCTTATTTGCTTAAGTTTTATGTGTTTGTCTTCCATGTTATGTTAACCTTATGCCTGCAACCCCACAGATACAAATCTAATGAAGAGTATGTCTACGTACGTGGGCGTGGGCGCGGTAAATACATCTGTGAGGAATGTGGGATCCGCTGTAAGAAACCCAGCATGCTGCGTAAACATATTCGCACCCACTCTGATGTCCGGCCATACCACTGTGTCCACTGCAACTTCTCCTTCAAGACAAAAGGTTAGAGCTTAGTGGTTAGTCAGTGTTTAAAGCTGTAAATCTAAAACCACAACTCCTTTATTTGGGTACATATGTTATGATATAATAGAGATGTTTTTTTTTGGCAATGAAATATTTTCCTATCAACCTTTGATTAAAATTCCAAGTTTGAAGTTAGTGAAACTTAGTTTTTCCCTTCTTGCAGTGCATAGACAGTGTCAGTACTTTCACACTAATCAACTGTCTAGAAAATAATTGAAATGTATTCTCAAGTCAAGTTAATATAGTACATCATCACATAGTACATGATCCAGATATTACCCATATATGAGATTTTTGTCTCTTTTTTGCATTATTTTATGATATATTTAATTGTATGTAGTTCTAAATTACTGGATACACTCACCATGATGAATTTAGTTCCACAAATCTTAATTGGAAAAAAAAAATGTTCGCACACTTCACTTACATCTGAACATACAATTTTTTTCCACCACAATTTACATCTGAGACTATATATTTGAATAGACTTGAACTGCTACATTCACTTATTCTTTTTAGGAGCTATGAAATTAAAGATGTGGTTTCACCATCTCTTAAACCAAGACAGTATGATTCACCATTCTTTATCGAACTTGCCTACCCACGCGACACTGCAGAACAGTACTTGGTGTCAGAGCAACCCACGTTCATTTAAAAATGTCTTTATCAGTTACTCACCCTTTACATACAGCTTGCCCAAAGACCGTATTCTCTTACATAAACTCCTTCTGTGCTATTGTTCAAGCTCTACCCACCTATAAGACCTTTCTGCCTCTCTTCTTGCAGGAAATCTGACCAAGCACATGAAATCCAAGGCCCACAGTAAGAAGTGCATGGAGATGGGGGTGCCTGAGGGTCTCATTGAGGATCAAGATGCAGAGGACTCTGGTACAGTGCTTCACCGCTCAGCCTTAGCCTAGGGGAAAATATAGTAGGATTATTGTGTGCTTGAAGCCACAGTTTTTAAAACAAAATTTTAAAAAATGAAGGGTTTTTTAATAATTAAGGGTTTCTTAACAGTATCTTGTCAGATATGTATTAGTGACTTCTACAGAAAGGTCTTGTTTACCCCATTTGCTTTGGTTTCAAACAACAGGATCGCCCTTCTTTAAATAGTTCTGTTGATGGCATGAGATATAAAACACAGATTGTCCCTGTTTGTGCTCTGTTGCTATGTCGATCAATAGCTTTGCCATGGTCTAATTAGAAATTCTAAATGCAGCTTCTTCCTCTGTTAACTCAAAGCGCATGTGGGCGGCATGCACAGCGTTTAGAAAGAGGAAATTGCTGCGTCTAATTTTAGAAAAAAAAAAAAAAGAGAGAGAGAAGCTGCCTGAAAGCATTCTATGGTCCCAGTCTCTAAGAGCATATTTGTTTTTCCTCCTCTGCCTGTGATGGAGCTCAGGGGCGTATAGTGGTCTAGGGTGTAAAACACTAGTGCTGCACCAGCACAAAACATCAATTTTATTCTTAGTGGTGGATTTTCTCACCGTGAGAGAGAAACCTAGATGATAATGGAAGACTTTTAATGAATGAAAGTGATAGAGATGCTTCTGAAGATGCTTTCTTTTTTCATACTAGCTGTGATGACTCATATTTTCTGCAGAATACTGAGAATAGACATCCCCCTCACTTACAGTATTCTCTCATCTGCAGGAGACCGCAGTCATGTGAGCAGTGCTGACCGTCAAGATTCAGATGGTGATGACTCCGATGGCCCTGATGATGAAGAGAATGACGACAACGAGGAGGAAGAGGAGGACAGCCAAGCAGAGTCTGGCCTGTCTACCAATCCTTCTGTTTCTGCAAGCCCGCAGCATATTCCTTCCAAAGAGGCTGAGATACCTCCTAGCGCCCTCCTCGCCCAGATGTCAATCAGCTCAGTTTCCCTCCCTCTATCCCAGCCTCCAGCCCCTGAATCCCACACATCAGACTCAGAATCTGTCCCCATGATGAGCCCCGTGTCCCTGAGCAAGCAGATATCCATCTCTGGGTGCTGCTCCAGCTCAATGCCCCTTCCTTACTCTCCTCCACCTGTTGCCACCACATCAGACTCCTACATCTCAGACACAGAGTCAGTGCACATGATGAGCCCAGTGTCACCATGCAGGCAGATGTCCATCGACTACCCTGACTTTGATGTGCCCCCTAGTCCCCCAGTGCCAGGCAAGGGCTTCAAGCTTGGCCAGGTGAGACCCATGTATTCTCATTGTGTGTCTCTCCACCACCCCCTACCTGCCTCCCTTCTTTCCTATCCATACCCTTACTTTGAATCCTGCATGCGAGGCACTTCCACAAAGCTCCTGTGAATGCTCTAAAAAAAAAGAAAAAGGTGAATAGTCTTATAATAATGATTTGATTAGGCTTGGTGGATTGATCCAAATACGATTTCATCTTCTTCAAATCTTCAAGGATTGTGCCACAGCTAAGTCACAAAATAAGATTGAATATCTATTTTTTTTTCTCTCTTTTCATAGGACACCATTTCTGCCCCTCATTCTGTGCCAACCAGTGAATCGGGCATACCAGTGGACCGGAGCACTCAGACTTCCTATGCTTCTCAAGGTCTTATGCACTTTCCCCAACATGGTCTATCTCAAACACCAGGAGCAGAGACACAGACCCACCTGTTCAGTCACCTGCCTCTGCACTCCCAGCAGCCTTCTCGCTCCTCTTACAGTATGGTCCCAGTTGGGGGGATCCAGCTGGTGCCCGCTGGCCTGGCAGCTTACTCCACCTTTGTACCGATCCAGGCTGGCCCTGTCCAGCTCACCATTCCAGCAGTGAGCGTCATTCACAGAAACACGAGCCCGTTACCAGCTCCCAACACTCCACCCCAGCCGGAGGGCTTGCAAACACAGCCCCTTGTGGTCCAGGAGCCAATCAGTAGTGTTGTGCCCTGCTTCCCCCTGGGGCAGGTCGCTGGCTTGCAGGCTCAAACAATACAGCCAGTGGGTCTGGAGACACTCAACCTCATGGGGCTGACCAACACGGGCCTGGCACCCACCCAGCTGCTACCCCAGCAAGGGCTCACCCTCAATGCCACCCTGGGCCTGCAGGTTTTAGCTGCCAACCCCACCTCCCAAAGCAGCACCGGCCCCCAGACACATGTGCCGGGCCTGCAGATAGTTAACATCGCCCTGCCTGCCATCATTCCTTCTCTAAGCCCTCTGTCTGCCCTTAGTCCTCTCCCCGGGTCTTCTGAGAGGCAGGGCAGCCCAGACGCTCTGGCAGCACAGCCATCTCAAATTGAACATCCTTCAAGGAGTTGCATGCCTGCTTCCCCGCCGGCCCCTTTGATGGTCAACAGCCCTCCAGAACTGACCTCAGGCAGCAGGCCCAGCCCTGGAGGTGCAGCAGAGCTCATACAGACTTTGGAGAGGGAAGAAAGAAATAAATCCCCACAGCAGCATCCATCACCAGCTCCACAGAGTCGAGCAGACAGTGTTAAGGATTCACCAGTTGAGGGAGCTAGTGATCCTGCACCTCCCAGACCACTGCCAGTGTCCAGCTGGCAGAAGGTAACTGATGACTATAATGAGGTATCCAGTGATGATGAAGACAGACTGGTCATTGCCACCTGAAGACCCCCAAGCGGAAAGCTCTTCTATGTTCTCTTTTTGTAATTCTTGTCACTTTGTAAGACTGAAAACACTTCTTCAGGGGTTTGTTTCTTTGCAAATCACCTTTCAAAGCACAGATGCTGACCTTCATATTGTACGTGCAATCATATGACAATTATAATGATGACCAATCATTTTATTTTTACTTTTTTGTCAGCTCCAATTTTTTTTGTACATGTTGTATAGACAATTGTGCCTTTATGGAGTTTCTTGTTTAGGAACCTGTACATAATTCCTTATAAATTCAGTAGTTGCTTGTGTTTATTTCAAAAAACTAGAAGTAAAGAGAGGCATAACAATGGAGGATATGAGTTTTATTTTGGAGGACTTGTCATTCGTAAATTTATGGAATTATAAATGTTGTACTGGTATATGTACATTTCTATGGATTATGGGGCAATGTTTCTGTGTACAGATGTTGTGTTCAACTATTTATTATAATCCATCTAGTGCCCATTATGATTCATAAGTCCATAGGTATGTGCATTATGGTAGCTTTACATTGCTGTATCAATATTCTTAATTGTATCAGTAAAAATTTGTTTACAAACAAAGTGATGTCACTGTATTTTGTTGGTCAAACACTAAAAATATAGTACATATTTCACTGGACATCAAAAACAGATAACACATTCATACACTAACATTAAATCATAGACAATCAGAGTATTAGAGTATTAATTCTAATTAACAGATGAAATTTATCAATACAAATTGTTGGAGTCAGTGTTAACAGTGGGGCCGTGGAGTGGATCAAATTCTCTAAATCGTTTTGAAACATCATGATTTACTCTTATTGATATATAATATTGTAGTGATCATATTTTCCATATTAAAACATAAAAGAATTGGAGGAACAACAATGAATCGATTAGTCAACTGTCAGAAAATAAATCTGCAATAATTTTGATGATCAAGTTATCATTTCGGTCATTTTATAAACATAAACTCACTCATCCAAGCTTTGCAAATGTGAATATTTTCTGTTTTTTTAAGTCTCCAGATTTGGTGATAGTTTACATACCAAACGCTTTATTGATTCATTGAGAAAACAATTAGTAGATTAATTGATAATGAAAATAGTAATTATTTGCAGCCTAAACTGGCTGCTGAAAGTCAAGTAGAAAAATAAAGCATTTCACTCCAAAATGAGTTTTGAAGTAAGTGATAATGTAGTATATACTACATAGAAAGGAGGACTGTGATTAATGGCTATTATGTCCAGCTCAATATTAAAAAATGTTTATACCCAGCAACAATAATCTGATTAATTAATATGTGCACTTTTATAATATACTACAAGTTACTCTACAGCAAATTAGAGATATTTAGTTGTTAAATCACTTACAGCATCTGCATGAGGTCTGACTAATCAACCACTGAGATCCTCCGCAGAGCCCAAATAAAGCCTCTTGCATGACAATGAAACATTCAGCATAAGATGAACCAGTTCTTAAAATAAATGACTGGATACGTGTCTGTAACAATAGTTGTGACATTTGTGTGTCACTCAAAATCATTTTCCACCACTATAATTATATACTGTACCATTCTGCTTTCTAACATTTCTATGGAGCTCAACAGAGACATAAACTGAAATATTACTATTGTGTTTTTTTCTGTATGAAGACAATAATGTAAACATTTCACGCCGCATACAGTAAAAACAATTACATCTCCTTCAACATCCCACTAACTATAAAAGGTGACATGTACTGTGGAGCAAAGATCATTTAGATTCAATCCTCATGAGACAACTTCATGATCCTCTCAACATCACACTGATAACAGTTAATTAAAAAATCACCATTTGGCCAATCAAATGAGTGGCACTTGATGAAAAATTATATTTGTTTTAATTTACACCTCCAGGTAAAGTAATGGTTAAAGAGCTCTCAGAGGACCAGGACCAAACATAACAATCTGGCCTCAATGAGGGAAATTCTACTCTCATCTCAAGAGGCTTTACTGTGATAACCTGCTTGTTCCCATTCAGAAGGTGACTCATCCATCTAGAGTATAGACCCCCTCCTTCCTCAGGGCTGACTGAAACCTGTAGAGGATGCAATAACAAAGTGAACAGAGACCTCTAGAGGTGAATATCTGCTAGTGCTAAGAAGACAAATGAAGGCTGATGGAAGTCCACTAAATCCCAAGCATAGTCAGAACAAAAGTCTTACATAACACATCATCACCACAGCATCACAGCAGCTGCACGGTCTCACTAGATAAACTCGAGAGTCCAAATTTGAACTGAAACATAACAAATCTGCCAGCTCTGCTCTGTTGTTTCTGTCCTGTATGAAGAGAGAGGACAGCTACTCCTGCCAGTAGCACAAGCTGTTCCCCTGGCCAGTGGAAACTCCTAACACTAGCCTCTGATTAGGGGCCTCAAAGGTGCAGCATGTCAGGATACTTTACTCAAGACTTTCCCACTTTATGCATGCACGCATACACACGAACACAGTCAATTTTCCACCACTGCCTTATACACACAATGTCTCCGTGTGTGTGTGTGTGTGTGTGTGTGTGAGTGATTTATGGAGATGAAGTACCCCTCAGTTTCCACAGTTTTTCCCTCCACCAACAACCATTAGATTAACAGCCACTTTGGAACCAGTTTATACGTTCAGTAATCAGCATCACTTCATTAATCAGTTAATAAAACACAGCAGTTGTGGAGCACAAGGTACAGAGCCAGCAGGACCTTATATTCATCGCAAGGGGATGATGTAAGACAACATGCAATCAGGAAGACAGACTGCCTAGTAGGTTAGATTTGATTATACATATATGTTTTGGATTTTAAGCAGAATTAATGCTCTATAAATAAGACACTTCATCTAGTTATAGCTCAGATTGTTGTGAAGAGTTGTGCTCAAAAAGAACAATATGTAAAAAATGTGTTGTTATGTCATACTGGGTGTCTAATATAAGGCTTTAAGACTAAAATACTATATTCTTAGGGTCAGTGAATAAGGTGCATTACACTTTGATTTATTTTCCAACTCAGTTCTCCAGTCCAGATCATGCAAAGGGCAACATCCCCTCGTACCAGGCAGCTTCTTTGTCTGCAGCAGTGCAACTAATGTATAGAAACAAAGTTCAAACTCTGATACGTGACAAGATTGCTGCTTTAGAACAGGGTAAAATATCTATCAAGAAGTACTTTTACTGCTGAAACTAAGTGAGTTTATGATATACTTGCACTTTTTCAGTATACATTTGATACCATTTTCATTTAAAATTATTTTTATGTACATATTGAGGTTTGTTACTACTGTTTTTCAAAAGGCAAGAAAAATGGTGAAGACCACATTGTGCTATTGTCATCAAATCAAGTGGATTTTATATTGATAAATAATATCTCATCACTTTAAGAAATACTAGTGATATGGATGAATTCACATTAATGGAGTTACAGTCAGGATGCCCCACTGAGGCTGTTGAGGCACTTTTGTACTTGTCTTGCACTAAAAATGTAGTTTATTACTGGACACTATGACTGAACTGTACAGTGTATATTCAAAACATAACTGTAGTTATAGTATGGACATAGGTTTTAGTCCTGTCTCTATTCTCAGATTGTTTATTATTCATGTCATGACATCTCTCTGAGTGTCCTGATCTCAACTGTATTGTGATTTTAATCTGAGGAATCAGATCTCTGACTGAATTTGAGGCTAAATTTTATGGTAAATGCCCCCTTGGTTATTTTTCTCTGTTCTTAGTGTATTTTCTTTTCCACTTTTGTTTTTTCCATTTTAGTATTGCTTTACCTGCATTTTTTATGCCTATTTTTATGTCTCCCTTCCAAAAGAGGTTTCCATCCTTAACAGTTTTTACCTGGTTAAATTTTAAAAAAGAAATAAGATAAAATATGTGACTTTGCTGCTCTAACATGGTAGTTTTTCTCCTACCTCTACTCAATCTATCTATCTATCTATCTATCTATCTATCTATCTATCTATTAGTTGAGTAGTTTTCAGTAAGACATATTGTATGTAATCTCATTTCTTCTGGAGTGATGTTTAAGTCAAGTAACAACACCTCATATCTATAATTTCTACACTTCTGCTTAAGATTATAATTGATCACATCACATAAATCCCATCAGTCTACATGCTCCAGTAGTACTTCTGTATGCAATGCTCACCATAAAAACTGAAAAATGCTGTCACTTGACTGCCACCTGCTGTTTGAAAAGTAAACTCCACATCCAAGAAGAGCGGCGGCAGTGTGGCACAGGTCGCATTCAATCACCCGGCGTCCCCTTCCCCTCCTCCCATTCCCTAACTCGGAACCAAGAAATCTCAAAGTCCTGAAGTTGGCTTGCACGGCTGCTTATCAGCGACCGACTACTAACAAACAGCATTGTCTGGGTAAGAGCCAAAGGACAAAACTGTGCGGCGCTGCAGGAGGAGGAGGGGAGGTGGGAAGCACTTGTATAAAGTCAAAGGGCTGAACATGTGGGGCCACATTGACAGAGAGGCTCCAGACTGACGCCTCTGCGCTCCTGCGTCAATCTCTGAGGACGCTCATTGCAACATTTTTGCGAAGCAGGGATACACTGGATGATTTTTATTTCACTTGTTGTGGATTATTTATTTTCTTGAGCAAAATTTTTATTTTAGAAGAGCCTTTAAAGATGGATACATACATTTTGATTACCGTTTTGTCAGTGATGTACTCTTGGATTTTGTGCACAGGTAATTTTTTGCATCATCCTCCCAACAGCCAAAAGAATAGATTTAGCTGTTTAATCTAAGCAACAACACTAATTGTGGGTAAAATACAATTACTTGTATTATGTAAACGTTTAAATTTGACTCATACCTTTTGCATAAGTGCAGATCAAAATCTTGCTGCAAATGCATCATTAGGCTACCCTTTCCTGACATATAACATAGGTTAGTTATAGGTTTACAGTTTATGGACTCTGTTTTGATAACGATGATTTACTTGCAGTCCTATCAGCACCAGCTGGAGAGACACCCACCGCCTCCACCGTCACCCAGGAGCGCCATGTACGGACCAAGCGCTGCTCCTGCGCCACCTTCCTGGACAAGGAGTGCGTCTACTTCTGCCACCTGGACATCATATGGGTCAATACACCTGAGTAAGTCACTTTTAGCGTAATATTGTTTGACAACAGTTGCAGAAAAATTTAGTTTAACCTTTAAGAGGTTGTTTTTGGAAAATAAAAATGTATTAATAATGAATTACCCATATTGGATACAGGTTTAAATACAAAACAATACTACAATATGATAGACAAGTAGCTAACAGTAAGCTAACTGTAAATTAACGTTTTTGCGGGTGGGGACGCTAAGTTAACTGTTTTGGGGGGTAAATTAACTGTAGGCTACATAAAGTGCTGTTTTGCCTACCTTGTCAGTCCTGGATACATGTAACTTTGATAAATGGACTGTCACAAGCAGATTGAAACGTATTTTACCGTCATACATTCCTCGGTTTACCTAAATTGCTCGTTTTTTTTAACGTTGATTTCAGTTATTTGACTCTAACTGTGTCCCTGTCTCATCTAGGCGCGTGGTCTCCTACGGACTGGGCAACGCTCCCAGGACGAGGCGCGCGGTCGCGGACTCCATGGCAACCAACAGCGGACCTCGCTGCCAGTGCCTCCGCGAGAACGACAACACATGCAGAAACTTCTGCCGACTGGAAAACCACCTCAGGTACTTTTAACACTGCTTCAAACCACATCGTAAACAAGCAATGACAACCGTAAGCAACATATCTATCATGTTTATTGTCGGTGATAACCTACTAAAAAACGAGGCTATCATTTTGTGCTTGTTTCCACCGCATGTTAGAACAAGTTTCGTTTCTTAAATGGGCTCCTAAATGCGTCGAAACAGCGGGATGAGTAATTGAAATGTTATCTAGCTGTCATCATCATGTGTGTTTTCTTTTTTTTTTTTGTTTCGCTCACAGGTATGAGACATCGCCAGACACGGTGATCCGCTCCGCCGAGGGCGATGGTTGTGCTGGGGAGCAGTGCAAACACAAGCTGGCAGCCGACACGGGCAGGATTAAGAGGTAAGACAACCCGCTCAGACTGAAGAAGACTGAATGCCTTAAAGTGTGTTTGCAGAAAAAAATATAAATGGACACGGTAATTATATAACCTCACGCAACATTGAGGTCTTTTGTAGGGCACGTCATTTCTGCATGCATAAAACCCTCTGAGAGAGTCCTGAGAGATAAAAGCAGTCAGCACGTGTTTTAGAGGCAGAAATTTGGGAGATTAACCTTCAAGCAGGGAATTCCCCGTATATTATGATGACTAAGCACCATTATGAATTCCATAAAACCTCTAAGATTGTGTGGAATTTACTAAAAAGTAAGCTGCATCACTTTTTCACCCTCAACTTAAGAGTAATGTGGGTTATGGCTCCTCTCTTCACTCATGTCCCATCTTGTTACAAAATTAAACCCTCTCAAAGTTTGCGGCGCCTTACGTCTGCACTGTGACACATTAATAAACGGAAAAATAAACTTCCATCTACTTGAGACATTTAGAAGTGTGTTGTGCATGACACTTGGCATACTTGGCTGTTTGAATGTGAGTGACAGACAGCTTGAAATCCACCTAGCTGTAGGCTTTACCTTTCGCATAACCTGAGAGCTCAGTGGTTCGGATGTCTGATTGCTTTTTCTGTCTTGTGTCTGCAGGATGAGGAGCAGCAACAAGAAACGGGTGTCGCCTCTAGCTCTCAGGGCTGCGTTGAAAACCCGCCTGCTGCTCGAGAAGTGGAGGGTGAGACAGCGCCACAGGGCAAGAGCATGGGAGGGCGAGAGCTCAGCCTCCTAAAAGAAGACAGATAACCTCCGCACCTTGTCATACAGAGGGGGAAAGAGTTTCATAACCCTTCTCTAAAGCCATCTGCCAAAGAGGAGTCCCTCAAGAAGACACTGGAGAGCCCCACGCAAGGCCGGAAAAACGTTCTCCGTGTTGGCTCGATGGCCGTCCTGAGGTGTCTGCAGCAGAGCAGAAAGCATTTACACCTCGACTTGGTTGCACTTCATCAGACAGATGAACGAGGTCAGAGACAATACAAGGGGAGTTCAGGTGAAGACAGATAAGCTGAACAGAGGACTTGGCCCCCACTCTGCAAAAATCAAAGACATTTATTGATCTTTTCAGGTGTCACGGTCAGACTCAGTCGCTCTAAAGTCGCTGTAACATCATCTGGACTCAAAAAAACCCCACCAAATAGCATTTCAAAAACTTTCCTGACATTACTGGGAGCAGTTAATAGAAATCTCTCAACCAAACACTGCCATATATGGATGAAGGCAGTTCTACTTATTATATTTCAAACATGCCATTATTTTTCTCCCACAGATGCCTCCGTAGAAGGGATTATGTGTCTTGTGTCATCACTTTACTCAAGACATTTTTTCACTGACTGAAACTATTTACTGCATTTACGTAACAGGTCGTCTCCTGTATGTCAGGACACAGGTCATTCTAGCTGTGTCGTACTGTAGCTCCTGGGAGTTTTCCATGCTATCACAGATTGGTTTGCATTTAGCATAATTTAATTTTTCACTAAATATGTTATGTTTGCTGTCGCTACTACGTACTGTGTGTTATTTATTTATTCATTTCATACATTGTAATCTGATGGCCATATTGGTTGTATGTTTGGTTTTGTCATTTCTATGAAATGTTTTGTCACTGAGGTGCCATATTCTGGCCAAACTTTAATAAATTTTTACACACTTATTTAAAACTAACTGATCAACTCCTTCTTCTTCTTTGGATCATAATTACGCCGATCTTTGAAGCTAAAATAGATGACAGACAGGAGAGAAGCTTTGACTCTCGTAAATCATTGTAAATCATAAAATAGAAAAAGCAAAAGTGAAAGAAAAACGAGTGAGACGGTGTGAGAGATCTGGATAAAGAGAGGGACAGACTCATGTCATAACAAGAAAGTGTTGATGTGGAAGACAAAGAGGCAAAAAACAATAAAGCCCTGCTAACTCTGCTCTTTTATCTGTGTGCCAAACCAGTGTATACACAGCAATTTCTGAATCAGCTGAAAGTGGATTCAAGGTTTTTTCCAGTAGCTTGGATTTCAAAGAAATCCAACACGTTGTTTATTTTCAGCCCTGCGATGATCTTATTTCTCTAAAATATCTTCTGGATATCAACAATCTACCACCTTCCAGCTTGAGCTTTTCCATCCTTTGCTAACAGGTGACTCAGCAAAATTCAACAAAGAGTCACTCTTATGTTAACCTCTTAACTACCTGACCTGGCCTTTAGAGACCCACCTATCCACTCACCTCTGGCACCTTATTGCAGATAACAGCTATTATTAACAGCTGCTGTCCCTTCATCAACCTTTACCACTCTTCCTTCAGGGGCCTTGCATCTGTTTTTTCTCCCTAAATGAACTCAGACCTCCTGGCACTTCCGCAGATATTTTTAATTTCGACTTGGATCAGCTTCATTTCATTTCAGTTAATCACTCATCCAGCTAATATCGCTGCTGTCAAAATAAAACCTTGGGTCTTTCTGCGAATGCCAACTTCCCAGGAACTAAGAGAAATGCCTGTTTGAGATAATCACATTACTTTTCTTTTAAAAAAAAGTTTTAGCCCAAGATGCCGAATTTCCCAACCCATAAAACAAGCGTGTTATTCTTCAGTTCATGTGAAAATGTAAAAACCATTAAACTTGGATTTCACTGAACAGCAAAACCATTTCTACCAAAAAAAAAACCCTAATTAAGACTCACCCAGTAAATTTGGACACTGTTAAAAAAACTGACAAACTTTCAAGCTCTGTAATTTCTTTTAGGTATAAGAGTCTTCAAAGTAGAAAATTCTTTAAGGCGTTTTCTATCATCACAAACACTTTTTTCAAATTTTGCGAAGGAGAGATTAAAGCAGTGTGAACGTGTCGCATCAATATGTCAGATTCGTCCCTTTTGGATCTCGGTTCTTGCAGATGAACGTCCTACGAGTTATTCTTGGGTTCATTTCAAACAGTGGTGCTCCCATCATTCGTCAGAGTGCTGCTTGAACTGGCAGCGGAGAACAATCCAATGCAAATTGGTTGAAAAGTCTTATCTATCCAGCCCATTTAGCAAACAAATCCATGCAGGATTTTGTGCCTCGGGCTTATTGTAAGAAACACTGTTGTGTCCCTCTTGCGTGCAGAGTCCAATAATAATAATAATACTGATGTCATATTTTCCAGACAGACCTAGTTTTTGTTTGCAAAACAATTTTAAGACATGTCTGGTGCAGCAGTCAGTCAGGACTGCAGATAAAGACAATAGAGGATGGCAGAGAAAGTTTAGACATGCAAGAAGAGTGTTCAGCTAGATTTAATCCCACGATAAAGGTACAGCGTTCGCTGGTTTATGTAGCCAAACAAACATCTTGTTAAAAGAGGGGGATCTGCTGATGTGTATCTTCTCTCTTGTATAAGGAAATGCAATCAAGTCAACAAGAAACCAGCATTATAATGCAGAAAGTTATTTATCTACATGTTGCATAACAAGAGAAAGCAAATATAGATGCCAACACAGATGATGCTTTTCTATTTAAAAGTGGTTCTTTTACAGTAAAAGTAAAAGTACTGCATTCAAACTTTTATATAGGTAAAAGTAAACAAGTATTATCAGCAAAATGTACCATAAGTACCAAATATAAAAGTGCACATTACGAGGATAAATGGTCTCCTTTAGCATGTGAGCAACTACTTTATACACTGTTGAGTAGTTCTGATCTGTGTAATGTAATGTAGTTTTATCACATGACTGAGAAACTGTGTGAAAGTATAGCTGTTAAATAAATGCAGTGGGATAAAATACAGTATTTGCATCTTAAATGTAGTGGAGTAGAAGCATAAAACATAAATAAGAAAGACTCAAGTAAACTTCAAGTACTTCCAAACTGTAAGAAAAAACATACAGCATTTGAGTAAATGTACTTATTTACTATGCACCATATCGCTGCAGCCCTTACACTGATTGAGCTTGTTATCAGATTACCTTTATCAACATGTCTGCTGCATGTTGGCGTCTATGATTTAGCTCATTCGCTCTTATCTTCAAGATCATTACAGGCCGTTTTACGTCATGAGGCAGCAATAACTTTTATTAAGCTGTCAGTTCTGCAGAGGCATTGCTAAAAGGAGATGCCTCCATGTACCTGCACATTGAAGAGGTTAACAGAATGTGGACGGGCCCGGGACCCAAAACAATGGCACTTACCCTCTGAGCTATGCAGCTCTATGCAAGAAACTCCCCTGAGACATTAGCTTTTGGCATAACTCATTAGTCTATTGAATAGAGCGAGCGCTAACATAATAGCCCATTACACAGCAAGGAATCTCCTCAACTCGACAGGAATTCTCCAGCTCAGGAGCCGAACAATAGGACTCTGTGCAAGGAACATCTGGGCGGGGCGGACTGGCCTCGATTTCTGACGTCTGACCAACACCCTTCTCTACCTCCACACGCCCAGGTTTCCAACTAACACTCCCCGCTGTGCCAAGACATCTCACGAAACCCTGCCGCAGCCCAACCAGAGGGGATTAATTACTTTGGCTGGTGTAGTCAAAGTCAGGATTTGGTTGAAAAGGTCACCAGGAGTCAGCTGGATGACTGAGCACCATGAGAAACCTATCAGGGAGGTTTACTTGAGGAGTGGGGGTTGGATCGGTGGGGGGCGCTGCGGGGGGTAAGAGATGTCTGCTAGGCAGGAGAAAGTCAGACTGGCAACTTCAGCCTTGAGTGAATTTGATTCGTCATCACGTGGAGATGAGAATGGAGTGGGAGTTGGATCGGTGGGGGGGGGGGCAGCGGGGGGTAAGAGATGTCTGCTAGGCAGGAGAAAGTCAGACTGGCAACTTCAGCCTTGAGTGAATTTGATTTGTCGTCACGTGGAGATGAGAATGGAGATGACACACTTCTCAGACAGTAGATTAAGGGAATCTGTACAGGTATCTCTCAGCACTCTGTCTGCCTGTAATCCTGCTCTCAGTCCTACCCAACCCAGCTTCTCCCTCCCTCCCTCTATCCCTCCCTGCCCTGCCTGCCAGGAGCACAACAAATACTGAAAAGCATTACAGAATATCCCCTAGACATTTAAAAAATGTTTTGCTGACGAGCACAAATGAGAGGATGAGTCGTGTCTGCAGTTATGCTTGGGCGCTTTTCCTGGCTTTATTTAACTTTGCTGTACTTTGAAATCAAAGAGAGTGGGGGGCCCTGTCACCCACTGCTCATATACACATTTGGAGGGAATGTTCAGAATGCGAGGAATTATACACCATGTTTCATAAACCAGCCACGGTCTGAACTATGTCATCCGAAATTAACTAAGGGATGATGAAAAACACTTATTCCATAGGATCTAAATATATACATATTACATAAGACATATATACAGTTGATACGTACAGATAGTAAATGCATTGGAAAAGATGCATTTATTTGGCACTTGAAGTAATTATTTGCATTTTTGTTGGAGTGGCTAACAGGTGTTAGTCTTAGAGCATACCAGATGGAGTAATTCCCCCTGTCGAACATTCATCAATGTCTGACAAGAAAAGGCCTGAGGGTGTGCTATCCACAAGTGCAGTTTTCTCTCGGTGCATGCTTTAAATAGCAGAATTAACTTCACGGGGTCATATTTTGAAGTTATGATTCCCTTGAGGCTTTATTCTAAATAGAATTAAAATGGTTCAAGGTTATCTTATTCCAATAATAATGTGTTGCTGATGGGAATGTCCCTTTCGGCTTGAGAAGTTTTGACCCATATTTCTCCTTTAATTGTCAACATTAAGCGCTGAGATATTGGACCTAGAATAAACATTACATTATCTGGGAAAACACTTTGCCGTGCCAACACTGCACACAGACAGATATCAATCTGATTTGGGTTTCCAAAGATAATTTCATAGACATATACATAAGGAAATGGGGACACTCGCTAACAGTAGCATGCACAGTGTTATTAAGGGCGTCTGTGTTGCTGTTTGTTTTGCTCTCCTTTGTCACTGTGTTTGTTTACATTGGTAGGTAGGTGGAGATGAAACTCTAATTCTGCCATTCCCTTTTTTCTTGCTTTGTCTCTCTCAACACATGATGAAAATCCCTTGTGAAGGATGCACAAGGTAAACGTTGATAGACACTGATGGTGTGTAAGAAGCAGTGAAGGCTTCTCCTTTGTGTGTAAAACATTTCAAAACAAACATTTCATCAGCGATTAATGCCATTATCTCAGTTCTAATTTGCTAATGTGTGTAAATAGCAATGCCATACTTCAGTCTTTAGACTAAGTGGGTTTGGAACAACAACTACTTTGTGTTAAATGATTTACCTCTGTAATTTCATTTGGCGCAGCTTGTCCAACAACACACAAACTGTGTGTCGAACACATTTTGACACAAGGCCAACATTTCCATAAATAACATGGACTTTTCTGGGTTTAAATTTATATTTTGGGGCTCTGCTGGTATATCTTTGCATGATTTACAGTTCAAAAAACTCCTTATTTTTCTTATACTGGTTCTTTATGCAACCCCTCAGTTCAGCCTCTGTCTGAAAGAAGCTGTTTTATCTCCTGTCTCTTTAAGGCCCGCCTCCTGATGAGCCCACTCTGTTCTGATTGGCCAGCTCGGGAGGCTACATAAACAAACAGTAGCCGTAGGATTTCACTTCTTTTTCTCATAATTTACACGAAATTTAAACTTCTCAAATATATCTGTACATGTTCAAGCCAGAATCTGATCTGAAATATTCAAGCAGACAACGTGAACAACCTACGGAACCAACTTAGCAACCACCTTAGCAACAAAGGCTACGGAGCTGACGGCTGTTTTTGGGCATTAACAAACTGACATCTGACATCCTCACGAAGTGGAGGTAATATTAATATACAAACGAAGCGTTCAGTGCAGGTTGAAACCCTAACTTTTGACTTGCAGGGAACATTTTACAGTACATACGTTCACCTCAAGACTTTTGATCATGTTTAACATAGACATCTGACATCATAACAGTATAAAAGCATGACATGTACCCTTAAAAATTCTATATTTTACTGTGCAGTAAATAGTTTGGATATCCAACATGTCAGTAACTTGTATAACAAGAAAAAAATCTTGTTTTTTGCTTCATGGCGTACTAGTTTTCAAATTATGTAATATTTTCCAAAACTATTTCAAACACCCAAGAGCTGGGAAGACATTTAACTGTTTGAAAATCCACCAAAATTTGAGTTACACAATCAGCTTTGGGATGCAATTCAAAATACAGTGACATCCAAGAAATAGTTTGACTTTGTGTTGCTTCCTTTATGAGAGTAAGATATCAATCTCATTTTTATAAATATTTCTGTACACATTTCTGTACATATTTAGACATTTTGGGAAAATATGCTTATTCACTCTCTTTTAGAGAGTCAGATGAGAAGATTGATACCACTCTTATGTCTGTATATTCAATATAAGGCTAGAGCCAGGAGACTGTTAGCTTAGTTTAGTATCTGAAATCAGGAAAAAAACAGCTAGCCTGGCTCTGTCCAAAGGTAACAAAAAAAAAATCCACCTACCAACACCGCTAATGCTCACTAATTAACATGTTATATCTTGTTTGATTGACCTGCACAGAAACCGAAGTGTAAAAAAGACAAGATGTCTGCCAGAAGCAGTGACTAAGCTGTTAGTTTTATCATACTCGTACTCATACTTACAGACAAAACTATTCCTTTAAGGACGGAGCTGGAGTCAGGACATGTTTAACCTAGTTTCACATAAAGAAAGCAGTGAGTGAAACAAATACACCCACCAGCACCTCTAAAGCTCACTAATTAACACATTGTATTTTGTTTGTTTAATCCCTACATAAACAGAAATGTAAAAACAACAATTTGCGGATGTTATGGTTTTATTTTTAAACTCTGGACAGAGCAAGAATAGCGATTTCCCTGTTTCCAGTATTTTTGCTAAGATTAAAGCTAAAATTAGATTAATATTTATCTTCTCATCTCAGTCTCAGAAAAGAAACACATTTCCCAAAATGTTGGACTCTTCCTTTAACAACAGCTTCACACACTGACCCTGAACACACCTAACCCAGTTTGTTATGAGAGATAAATGACCTGAGCCAGTCTTCAGAGCCTCCGCCATCCAGCTGCCAGCGACAGCAAACCTGGGCTGGGACAGCACCGAGAGTCCGGGTTGTTGTTTTGACAGGACGACTGCCAAGTGATAAACTTCGGGGTTAGACTCATTGTGTCAAGTCTTTTTATACTCCATCATCATCCTCTTTAGCTCAGCCTTTCATTGTATATGGCTGTGCCAAGATGATTGTTCATGTTGTGGCCTGGAATTTTTAATTCCCCTCTATTGTCAACAAAAAATTTAGTGGTTAAATCAGACAGCAGTCTCAGCCAAAACAATAACACATGTCACTAGCTATTTTCAACTCTGCATTGACAGTATTCTTAATATCTCTGGAGATATTTTTATAACCTCATGAATTCAGCTGCATTTTGTCACATAATCATTATTCAATTATTTTTCAAGGAGTGACAGATAATCTTTGGACAATCAGATTACATAACGTGCTGACATTTCTGCTTGTAATAAATGTTGTTTGAATAAGTCAGAACTTTGTCCAAGCCTTGATTGCGACAGGTAGCACTATATCATCGTGTCACTTTATTATACCATCGCAGACTTGCAATATTTAAGCAGATTTAATAGAACAAATAAGCTGGTTGCAGCAGCCTTCTATGTGTATCCAGTTTCTTAGGTGTGTTAAGTTAGATCGATGTAGTTCAGTGGAAGTTCAGAGATTTAATCCCATCCTGAGGCGGGAAATAAGGGAGGAACAATACGGGATGAGCTGCAGAAAAAAAGTGCTCTAAAAATACGGGATCTTGCAGGAATGAGAAGACTGTTGACATGTGTGCACTGGCACAATGTGGATGCAGCCCGAGATGTAGACATCCAAATTCTTTGAAGTGAGGAGCAGCGCAGGCCAACAGGTCTGTGCAAAGTGCAATCAGAGGAATGAGCTGGGGCACTTACAGGTGAGGCCTTATTGGAAGGGCCACTGCTCACACTCAATCTGTTTAAATTTGGTGTGTGATCTGCTGTAAACTGTGAGCTTTCAGGCCTGAAACATATCAGTACAGAGAAGGACATGTGGAACATTTGGAGAGGATTCCTTCATGTTATCATAAGGTCTGCGACACCAGTTTCTCAACCTTTTCAGTATGTAACCCCTTAAAGTTACCCTGTGCAGTTTTTGACCACTAGTAGCGCTATGGAGCAATGTTTTTATGAGCTGGTCCCCATTGTGACACTGGTTTGTATTGAACATTTGCAAGAAGCGCAATTCATATCCTGTTGTGGTGACGCTATTAAACCAATCGACATTTGGTGATGTTAACGCTCCAACAAACAGAACAATGTGCTAACAAAGACAGTGACGAAGAAGACTGCGTGCAAGTAAACATAGAGGTGAACGATGCACAATTTAAAATATTTTTTAGAAGCAGCTCTGCAATGTTTTATGAGGAAAGAAATGCATTCAACACATTTGTTTTTGTGAGAAACAATGAATGTAAATGTAACTTTTGTTTGTTTACAAGAAAACTCCAAATGGCACCTTTAATACAAAGAGTGGCATCAAGCTTCTTGTAAAAGCAAATAGTTTTGTTTCAGTTTGTTTTTGGAAATTATTTTTACAACAGAATTACCCTTTAACTAATTTCAGTTTGTAATTGAGCTCACATAATCCTCCACACTACAGTACCATGTACAAGGATGTACAATAGCACAAACAAAAGAATGAACTACATTATATGGAAGACATAATCCATTACCTTGACCCCCTTCAGTAAAAGTACTGTACATACTGTAGATGTGGATGATATCCACAGGTTGGCTAATATCCTTGAAAATTATCTGCAAGGCCGAGGGGTTAAACACTTACATCACTGATAAACTGGAACTGTACCGTAACTGTTAACCTTCATTTGGTTTGGTTACGAAAGTTTCTCTTTTTTCTCTTTTACTCTGTAACACATTCCAGACATATTTGCTGCAAGACTTTGTCCTATTTCCCAAAGAATCTGTCAGTCTCCACCGAGGCCCCGCACGTCCCCACTCAACACTGAATACCACACTCGCAGCACCAGCGGAAATATAGACGGTGCAGACAGCGCAGCTGCACTAGAGGCCCACGGTCTGACAGGTCCTGTGGTCCCATCATGTGAGAGATTGAGAATCACAGAGAGATGTATGAGTGGTACGGACAGAAAGAAGAGCTGCTACAGATACATATAGGTCTTTTTTCATAAAATTTAAGGGAATCAGGTGTAACCAGACTAAATGTGTGTTCAGACAGAAATTGGGCACATGAATTTGCATACCAAGTAAATGGAAAAACTTGGATGCCAACCCACCTGGGGCAGCGCAAATTAACAAGAAGACGTGTCTGTGAGAGTTGAAAATATCCTGGAGCTTTATGAATCTGTTTCATGAACCTACAGAAAGAACTGGAGAGCCTGGTGAGTTCGGAGTTCAGTCAGAGGCTGCATCGAACACAAACACAGGCCCGCTCCTGTATCAAAGTCATATTAATGACCCGAGGCAAAAATTCACTTTGCTCCTTGTCTGAACAAACCTCAAGAGCCTACAGTCATACTAGCAGCTCTGTGAGGCTATAGTTTAGTACAGCTTTGCTTTGAGCTAAATGCTAACATCAGTATGCTAACATGCTAACAATAACCACACTGACATGCTGATGCAAACATTCCCGGAGGATGAATCATGCTGATTTTAGTGATTATCTGACTTTCTATCTAGCACCATAATGAGGATCATGGTGTTGTTTTTTTATTGAAATGTTTCGACAGTTACTGGATGGATTGCCATGAAATTTGGTGCAGACATTCATGTCTCCCTCAGGATGAATCAACTCTGGTGATCCCTTAATTTTTCATCCAGCATCATCACCACGTCAATATTTAGTTTATGACTAAATGCCTGTAAAACTAATGACAGAGCTGCTAGCATGGCTGTTGACTCTTAGTCTTGTAATTGTTCATTTTGTACATTAACTCATCTTCATAATTTATCTAAAAGTACCTTGCTACTGTTTGCACTTTCTGATTTGTTATACGGTTACTTTGTGCCATCACAATGAATCAACTCTAATCTAATATGAAGTACATTGAAATTGAACAAAAATGTCAACAAAGCTTTGCAGAGCTAGATTTTAATAATATATGTATGCATATATGTGGGCAAACATCAGCATTAGTACAGCGATTAATTTTGTGCTGTTGTGCAAAACCCTGCACCCTCTTGCAGTTTTGCAGTCTGAAGTGCTTCTTCTGTTACACAAGCATGAGCAACCAAAGTTTATGTAAACGTCCCAATTATAGTCAACTGAAAGGTCAACTGTTGATGTGATTATCTGACTGTTTGTGTGAATTGGTCCATTTTTCCAAAGTGTAGTCTGGACAATACAATTCAGCTCACTGCCAGTAAAACAGCCACCATTTTGATGCAGTGTGTGTGTGTGTGTGTGTGCATGTATGTGTGCTTATTTATATGCATGTGCATGTGCATCTCACTATGGCCTGTCATCACAAGCAACAGCCACTGACTTCCAGACAAAGTTGCGCACAAACTGAGCTCACTGACACTAAAAAGATAAGTGTTTCCACATTCTGCTATCATTCCTGACTGTCAGCAATAACCGAACTACTACCGTCTTATAATGTTGCTGTGACCCATCGCTGAATAATATACCCTCTCCCTCACTGCTTTGGTGCTATCTCCCAGAAACAAAACATGATTGTGTGCACCTGCAAGATGTTGAGGCAGTCGTTCCCAAACAAAACTCAAACTCTGTCAACAGCGTGTGAGTCCGCTGACAACTAACACACTGTCAGACAACTGTAACCCAAACAACATGAAAGATTATCACAACCGAAAGTGAACCCCCACCTAAACTGATGTATCTAACGAGAAGATGTGTCATTTAGAGTAAATGTTAGTAGAAAATTATGTAACATGCTTAAAATGAAACTGAAATTGTAATACATTAATGTTTTTTTTAAAATTGTAATTCAACAGTGTGCTGCCAATGCAGGAGATGTTATAAATTCAAATGATTAAGGAGAATGTGTTCACAGTTATTAAAAGCACCAAATGTGGATAAAAAAGGGATTAGGATACAAATCATGTATTCATTCCTCCTTAGAAATAACAGGACATGGCTTTTTGCACAAAGATACAAATGTTGTAGACTATGTTGTTGCTGCACGCTGACTAATTTTCAACCCAAAGTTAGCCAAGCCATACCCTGTGGGAATCTCTGCTGCTTGTTCATCTCAAAAATGAATCACAACTTACAAAAAAGAGGAAGAGGAAAACATGGCTCATAATTTGTTAACAGCAATCTACTATTTGTCACACATTTCTGTGGTAAATCATTCAGTTAACTGTTAAAAATTAATCCACATACCTGGACCACACCTGCTGGAGTGAACTGAGATTTAGGAGGGTTTTTTTTTTTAGATGCCAAAATTCTTGTGACCCTTGTGCAACAGTGTGATCAAGTAGTCATGAGAATTTAAGTATGGTAAACTTTTGTATTCAATTTTAACAGTATGTAGGAATTGCAAAAAAAAAAAAGGTGATATATTTCAAACCTGCTTTTACTTCTTTATTTGACACGGTTATATGGTATGAGTCAAAGAAATGATCTAACAAATGTCCTGTCCACTTAGAGGTCAGGACCCCAACATTTGGACAGCAGCATAAGGTTTGTTCATTAGGAGGTTTGGTTTAGAAGATCTGGACCAGACATACGATATCTTTCTTAAATAATAGCGCTCACATTTACAAAATACATGGTAATGACGCAGTAATGTGACAACCTAGCTATAAAAATATCTTCTTACTATAACTTTAACCAAAACATCTATAAAAAAAGATTTATTGTTTAACAGAATGCATAACTGCCCTGTTATTGGTGGTTGTGATGATTTATATAGCATTTAGACAAGTTACAATCTAAATTTTATTGTCGACAAGTTTCGTAATTAATGCTTTAGGTCAATTACCAGAAGCCAAAGTGTCAAACATGTGCTCCTCCCAGCTTCTCAGAATGTGAGGATTTCCTGTTTTATGCTGTTTTGAATCATTGTTAATTAAATACGTTTTGGTTTTTGACTGTTGATTGGCCAATACAAGTAATTTAAAGACGTCACCTGGCTTTGAGAAGTTGTTATTTTTTTACAATATACCAACATATTCCAAACAAAAGGTTTAATAGATTAATTTAAAAAATGCTAAACAGATTGATCGATAATAAAAATAATAGTTAGTTGCAGCCTTAATAGAAACTACAAATGAACTAAGGATGGCAGCATGCCTGTTGGAGGGTCAGATCTCATCCCTCCTCTCCCGCCTCGACTGTGGGGCCCAGATGTTCTACCTGATCCCCACAGGGGTCCCGCACCAACCATGCCTTTATGAGGGCTATTTGGGACGCCATTCAGGCCGTGATGACCTTCCCTTCAGGCCAGGGCCTCGGGGCAGAGAGGGAGGTGCAGAGAAACAACAGGGTCAATCAAATCCCCTCCCTGCTTTGAATGGCCTCCATTCGTCCAAACTTCACAAGCTCAAGAGAAATATAATGGTGAAACACTGGGAACGGACACATGAAGGCAGCAACTGTGACACTGTTGCACTTCTAAAACAACTGAAGAGGGTGAGAGGTCGCAAGTTAGGTGTTGTGGTTGTAACTAAGATAAAGATAAGCTCTGATTGTCTCGACTTTAGTCCTGTTAAATATAAACTTCAAATGCAGTACGGCAGCTGTTACATACATAAACTACTACTGTAACACCTGCAAACCCACAGATGGTACAGTAGCAGTTTGCAGGTGTGACCTCAAACGCTATATTATCTATGACTCTTTGACATAAAGCTGACAAAAGATAAGAATATTACAGCAAATCTGGAGGTTTATGTTTTGGTCTGGGATAAAAGGAAAATGTACATCATTCTTGTTTGGGTGCTGTATTAAAATTAAATATTATGCACTGCTTTGTAGTAATCGTCTGACATCACATACTGTACCAAAACACTGCTCCTTTTGATGGCAACATGAAATGTAACTGATGCCTCTTGTCAGCTTGTAAACACTGAGCAGCATGTTCCATAAATATTTAATTTGTTCTTATGAGTGTAACGTACATAGAACATGGACAAAGTCTACTTCAAGCTTATTATCAATTGTATAGCAAATATATTATACAGTTATAAAATTATGCAGTCTAAATAAAAAAAATAAAAACAAGATCTAAATTTTGAAGCTCCAATAGCGGCCCCTAGAGGTTGTTCCTGGGGGATGCAGCCCTGTTAGCGTTCAGTACACAGTAAAAACTAACTTTAATAGTATACTGTTTGAGCAGGTTGTTGGAAGTTGTAGTACATAAGAAATCATTGCACTTTTACATTTTGTGTGCAAACAGATGTCATGAAACACAAAAAAGAAAGAAAAATGTTTTCCCAGGAGTAAAACTTTCACTTTCAGTCTCTCTATTCAGCATTTATAAGCAGTATTCAAACACTTAAGAACTTTATAACACACTATAATGTGTTACGAGCAGATATATGCTGCAATTGTAACTTCTCTGAAGTCATTTTATCATTACAACTGTGTTTTACTATATTATCATTTATCATATTTTAATACATCAACATCAACATTATGGGGCCCACATGAAGAGTAAATGTTTGTATACTGCTTATAAATGCTAATATTGGGGACTTGTAGTGGATATGAAGCAGTAAATAAAGTTTACGTAATTTATTACAAGGATTTACACTCAAATCAACAATTATATAATAAACATGACAAATATAAACATATAAATAAAAAGAGAAACCCATTTTATCTTTTGTGGTGAGAGTGCCACCATGTTACGGTACTATAAACTGTGACGTCACAGGGCTGGTTGGACTGGCTGAGTTCAACAGACACAAAGATAGAAACAGTGAACGGTAAAGACAAAGATAGAAACAGTGGATGTCTGTGGAAAGTTTAACAATCCAGAATTTCATCATATCAGTACGATCAATTAAAACACAATTTACAGTCATATACATATGTCACCAGACAGGCAACAGAAGGCTGGTTTTCACTTCCCAAGGCAAACACTCATTTCCTTAAACGCACAGTAGTAGGTAGAGTAATGAAAACATGGAATTCTTTACCACTGGTACTGACTAAATTAACACAGAAATCAATGTTTAAAAAGCAAATAAGGACACACCTGGCAACAACATATTTGTAGGATGCTTCGCATATGCAGATTTGTAGTTTTTTGCTGTGTAAGTTGTACTCATACATATTAATGTTTTCTAATATATGTCTCATGTATGCCATTTGTGTTGACTGTAATGTTTAATGTATGTTTTAAAATGTGGACCCCAAGAAGACTAGCTGTGATTTAGGGCACAGCTAATGGGGATCCTAACAAATAAACAAATAAACAGTGAATGGTAGAGACAAAGATAGTGAGACAGTGAAAGATGGAGACTGGGAAGCCACAGGACAGAAGAAGACAAAAAGGAGGCCACTACTGTATTGCTCCTGGATGTACAAATGAGTTTTATAGGGTGAAAGCCACGGACAAGCCCATTTTCATAAACTGCAGCTGAAACGGAGAACAGTACTGCTGCGCTGGGTAGCGGCACTAATGAGAGAGAGCCCTCCGATGGGCATTGACTCCCGGGTTTGAACATTTTCTGGAGGGAGATTAGATAGAGAAGACCTTTGAGGTGGGCAAGCTAGTGGTCCGCCGGACCAACAGACTAAAGCCTCAAGTTGCTCCGTCTGTTTTAAATTTCACCGCCTATAACATGAGCTCTACCGACCACCCAACATACTCTGACAACAGCGGAACAGAGTCATTGATCACATCTTTCACTCCAGACAGAAGCATTCATGAACAACTGGAGGCCTGACTTGTTTTTGTTGTTTTTTTTAACCACAACTAAATAAGCATTTTAATGTCAGCTCAACCTGCTCACTACTGCACTGGTTTTATTCATGACCAACATGACCATAACACTAATAAATCAATATCAATATGAGCCAATAGTGGCAGCAGTAGGCTAAATAATATATTTATGTATATGGAAATTTTTCAGTATTTCAGTCTAGTCTAGCTTTTGCCTTTTACTGAACTTATATTTTAGATACTACCAGTTGATAATCAGTCTCTAAAAACTAGTACTAGTAACTATTATAGAAAACAAAAA
Organism: Thunnus thynnus; assembly: GCF_963924715.1. NCBI lineage: Eukaryota > Metazoa > Chordata > Actinopteri > Scombriformes > Scombridae > Thunnus > Thunnus thynnus. Next base: position 9,658,779 of record NC_089531.1, on the reverse strand, counting down.
AAAAATCATTGGTTAATTAATAAAATCTAATAAATTAATAAAAAAAATAATGATGTGATTTCAAACGTATATTAAGTACACACTAATGTTGTAGATGCAGCTGAAAAATCAGCCTGCCTAGTTAGGTGACAGCGACAATTAGATCATCAAGTATATGCTTATAGGCTTTCCGAGCTCTGTAGCAAAGGAGAAGTACATTGATCAGCATTTTATATTTTCCGCCAAACACAACCACCTCCTCACACATTTCCTGCAAGATCATTAACAATAATATAGTGTCATGTCCGTTTCGTACAGTTCCCGGTTCTTGCTAAGTTCCCCTTTTCCAACAATCACTTCTGAGAATCTGGGTCACCATGTAAAATGCACCTCGGATAACCTTTCTATTTCTTCTTTCCTAACAGAATAGACATTAAGTCCCCCAGACAAAAAAGTGAAAAACACCTTGGCAAGACATCTTACTTAAAAACAGAACAATGTGATGACAACATATAAAGGTCAATAGAGTTTTATTGCACCTGTGAGAAGCTTCTTCATTTCCCTTTTGCATTTTATTGCAGGACAGTATTGTTCATGGATTCTGAGTCCTTATCTGTACAAAGCTGAAAAATCGACCCATTAAAGGTAAATGTTTGCTCGTTCGATTTTGATACTTTTAGTGTACAAGTGGACATTTGGACTGAAACATCAGGAAGTCACTAAGAAAAACAGCGTTGTCCTATGGGATTAATATCCATAGTGAATGTAAATGAAAATGTGGCCATTAGTTGGACATAGGTGCCTGGTTATGTATTAAAAATGGGGGAGCAAACTTGGAAAGGTACATAATTGGTGGGGGGATCTAGGGTTCCTCCCACATTTAAAAAAAATTGTAATTTAAAACAAATTTCCTGCATTTCTACACTACCTAACCTCTTGCTTTAAATCAATAAAGAGCCACCTGCACTAGTCTAGATTAGTTAGATTGAGGGTGCTATGGCAACCAGGAATGCATCAAGAACAGTGTATAATTGGGTGGATGACGGCAGGAAATGATCATTAGAAGAATGGCTATTTCATATTTGAAATTATATTCATAAAAACATTATGTAGCCTAAAATGTTAGTAGGTTGCAGGCTACTAGGCCATCTTCAAGGTTAAACAAGGACAAACAATTTATTTAATGAAATAGTCTTACAACACATCACTATATGACTTGTATAATTAAACCTGGTTAAACAATGTTAAACCTGAGGGCTGCTATTCTCAATACTCACATGGCCATCTTCAAAGTCTAACAACTGCAACAAAGTAAAAACAATTTGGATGAATGAAATGGCCTGACAACAACTATCTAATTCCAATCCCACACACAGGTTCTAGTGGTAGCTATTGTAGTTGTAATGTTATACAGGAATGAATAATCATAACCTAAAAAGCAGATTATTTTAATCTACATTATCTCAAATCAAGGACTATTTTAATGTACAACTCAGAAGGTGATTTTTGCTTCTCGAGACTTAAAAAGGTGCCATTTTAGTTGAGGACTAGACCTTACTTGACCTTAGAGTAAACTTTTGCTCTCATTTTGCCTGTATGAGAAAATGAGAGAAAAATCAGAATAATGACAGCTCAGCACAGAGCAGCCGGATGAGGGATCACTACACCGAGTGATGCCGTCATCGTATTTAAACATTATTCCATCCAAAGTCTGGTCTGGCTAAAACTGAAACTACAGCAGAGTATTTAGCAGAAGTCTAAACAAGTTATTTTCCCATGCTGAACATTTGACTGTTTGTTAATTCAGACACTTTCACGCTGTGAGGAAAAGCTTTGCTCTGTCTGTCTGTCTCTCACAGGTTGGACTGAACAAACTCAAAGGGTGGTCCGAAAACATCAGATTTTTTATTACTTGTTTTTGTCAGTTGCTGAAAATAGAAAAATGATCATTGATATAGCCTGCTTAAATATAATCACCTCATTGCAGGGACTGTGTGATGATAAGTTTATTTTTAAAAAGACAAAAAGGGGGGTAGCAAAACCATAACTTTGCTTCCCCTAATTAAATAATAGTGATGCATTTGCTCCACTTGCTCCATTGCTCAGGTGCCTATGGTGATAAGGACCCTAAACAAAAGTTCTGGAGGTCACCAAAATTATTCAGAATCATGCTCTGGGGACCATGAATATGTATATCAAAGTTTAAGGTAATCTGGTCAGTAAATGTCACAACATCTTTGTTTGCAGGGCTGACAACTGGTGGGACAAAAAAAAACCTACACTTAAACCACAAAAACAATAATTACAAGGATTTTCTGATTCTGAAAAAGCAAAACAACTAGAAAAAAAAAGGTGCAAAAACGGTAAAAATATGATTTTGTCCAGTTCTGCCCTGTGTTCAGCCTGTGTGGTCCTGTGTGTTGTTGTTCGGCTTTGTGTTTATTTAGTGATAACAGCAAAGACAACAGCTCTTTGTCTTCTTTTCAATCACTGTACTGAACATATAAGCTTGAGTTGAAGCACAGCTGACGATCATATTTACCGCCCTGTGAGACACTGACACTTTTATTATACATTATTTGCTGTAGTTTTTAAGTGTTAAGATTTAGGTTTCTGTGTTGTAGGTTTTATTACGTCCCTTCACAGCATGTGGCTCACTCTAGACTGCCTCAGGCGAGGTAATTGAAGCACAATGCCGACACGCTTTTCACTGAGAGAACAAACTTATCTAGGTGGTTATAAATTATGCCTTGACATTTTATGCTGACGCTGATGTATTATCACTGTCATTGTCTTAAAAATGGTGATATTTGTGTTGTCTTGCTCTAAAAAACAACAACTGACTCATATAGAGACTAAGTATTTGTAGCATAAAGCCGCTGTTTGCTCACAATCTTCTCTCCTCTTGGAGTTTCTCTCTATGGGCTGCATATATCCTACAGACTTTATGGTTTCCCCAGACCCAACATCCACTTTCCAGACCACACAGGTCATCACTACCAGCAACAAGGGAGTAAGAAACCAACAGAGGTTAAATACAAGCCTCTTTTGATCACAGCAGTATGATGACAAGCCAAATATTTCTTCAGTAGTTTGATGAATAAAAGTCTAAAGTTTCCCACAATTATGTTTTTTTCACGGGAATGTGGTAACATAAATGTCTAAATGAGGTGCATGACAACATTGTGCGGTGATATTCTACTGTATAGCTGCCACACCTACAGTAACACTAATCAGATTAAAAGATTATTTCTCTGATGACAAATAATCCGCACCCAGTTTATTATTTAAACTTTCAGTCATAAACCTTTATCAGAATATCTCTCCATGCACTTTGTGACTCATAAACATGGGGTGCAAAAGATTTCAGTATTCAAATTTGCATAAAGAAAGTGACTAAAAATTTGCATTGACTTCAATCTGAACACACCTCAAGAAGCATTGACTTTCATGCAGGGAATGTGAGTCTCCGTCCGGTAACAGACCTGCATTGATGTGTGTCTTTCATTAAACAAAGCCACAATGTTTTAGTCTGAGATTGTCCTCCCAAGAATAACTACAGCATCAGTCGTTTCAGTAAATGCCCAGAAAAGACATGTTTACGTTCAAGTAACAAAGCCCTCTAGTGGCCGTAGAAATTACAACTTTTGTCCGCAGAGTCATATCCGATTAATGTTGTTATAGAGCTACAAAGTACACAAAGTCAGAGTCAGGGGGAATGGGTGGGTCAACAAAACATCAATAGACATGAGAGCAATTGAGAGCAGAGCGGAGCAGAGGAGAGAGACAGAGACAGTGATTTAACCTGGTCGCTACGCAACGATTCCCGACCTCACACCCTGCGTGCTGTTATTGGCTGGAGGCTATACACCTGCTGCCTAAAGGTTGACGCCCAGAAACATCCCTAACACAGCAAAATAATAAGAAAATACAGGCGGAGGGCGGGGTCTCTGCAGATAAATACTCCACATATAGTGGGTCATAAGTGTTGAACCTCAACCAGATCAAATAACATTTTTATTTTTGCAACAGTGGTTTAACAAATGACATCAGTTCAGAAAACACTTATGTATGTTGTTCTAGAGGGCTTAAATTTTGTCTGTACAATATGTATTACTGTGTATTGTTGTTAAATTGTTGACCTGACTTACATAATCCAGGATTCTGCAGAAGCATTCGATACTGATATGATGAAAAGGTTCCTGTAGGTCCAAACAACCGATAACATTTTTAAATTGACATCTTTTTGGATGGGATTCTTCAATGTGTGAATATCCAAAAACAGAATATCCAAAAACATCAGTATATTCCTTTAATAACGTGACAACACTTAAGTTCGGTATTCCAAGATTATAAAAAGGAACAAAGTTGTGTTGTCTGTCTGAGTGAGCGGAAGTGATAATGGTATTGTGACACATTTATCTTTTATTTAATGCACTGGTCATATTTATTTAGCTGAGTGTATCCTGTCAGTTGTTCCTATTCAGAGCTGTTGTGTTCTTGTGTCCGCCGTGTGGCCTGGCCAAGCTCTTTTATCTCCTTAGTAAAACACCTCATATCACCGTTCTGGCCGTTGTGATGCAGACATCCGGACTGATCAATGTAAATTTCCCTTTCATGCTCACTTGCCAAAAGGCACAGACAGGAGGATGCAAACTGGCTGTGTGTGTGTGTGTATGTGTGTGTATGTGTGTGAGTGTGCAGTGAAGCCAAAGGACAGATCGCTTTCTACACTCTCTTAGTCTCTTGACCCTTTATCTGCCTCAGGAACTGCACTGCGAGGATGACAGCAGCATGATGAAATGGCAGCCTTTAGAACTGGGAGTGAAAAACATGGCATGATTTATCTTGGCAGCTTGTTTGTTATTCTTAACAAGGCATTTAGAGAGCGCAGAGAAAAAAAAAAAAATCTAATGTCCCTTTGTAGATAGGAGCAATTTCACCGCCAGAATCAAAACAGCCACTTTTCAAAAGTGACTACCCGGAGGAATGCCAGAGCGAGCCAGCATCTAGCCTCACCTGAGTGACTCGTGTTGTTTTTGGAGAGGCAGGAAATGAAAGACAACTGATGATGTGACAGTTTGGGGCACAGTGGAAGACTGGTGGTTAAGTGGAAGAGCTTGAGCTCAGTGTCACACTTTATATCTGTCTGCCTTCTGGCTGTCTCCAAAGTCTATTATTAGCCTGATTATTGACTGAAATGCAATTTTGTTTCCATTTAATTCACTCACCTTGACTTTTTTCTTCCTGTTAGCCAATTTCTGGTAGCAAGAGGGGGTTAATTTGTCATGTTTTGCCCTATTTGCCCAATCAGTAGCTAGTGACATACTGTATCCATCGTAGTGCAGTTATTCTCAGTTGTCACGAAAGCTGTGATTGCGGTTGCTAGGAGCGGTAAACATTTTTCATGACAATCCAAAATATATGCCTATTTAAGAGTTGGTATTTCTACAAATCAACTTGCAACAACTTGTACAGCTTTGTCAATTTCTTCCAGTGCTTGTTGCTATTTTTCTGTCACTATTTTTCTTGGATGTAGTTAGCAGGCTAGCTACTCTATGTGGGAAGATGATGTCCCCACTCTTTATCTAATCATTCTTAAGCCAACAAAAAAGCTCTCACTGGTCAACCAACCGAGGAAACTGTTGTCAATGAGCACAAAAAATGTTCCCGTCCCCTCTGTTGCTGAGAATCTAGCTACATCCCTGTATTTGAATCTCTCAACTAATCAAAAATGTGGGTGATTCAGAGGTCTGGAACAAAGCTATGTCTATATTAAACCTGCATAAGCTAGGTTTAAACACAAGCTGTAAACACAACAGACATATTGTTTTATAAAGTTTATATGGTCAACAATTACCTATTTACATGTCCAGCGGATACAAAGCAACATTTGCATTCACTTGGAGTCGTGTTTCTGTCCATCTAGTAAACATTACTCTAAAATTTCACTTTTCTTCTTCTTCTTTTAGCTCTATTTTTGTCTCCTGAGGGAAATACCTAGCTCTTTAGCTACTTAACGCTCCACTGTTTGTTAGCTTTTTACTAACTTTATCTGTCTGCTGTTTGGTGCTAAGCAGGTAGTGTACAGTGGGTTTTCAGAGCTTTTTCACTGACAACAGCAGCTTTGACGAGAAAAAAAAACAGTGCTGAATAAAAACAGTAAAGTTACGGGTGTAAAACCGAAACAATGAGTTGAACGATGCTAAGACACAATTTTCTGTGGGTTCGTCACTCTGAACAACTGTCACATTACACATACGTACATATACACATAATTTTAGATTAAGAGATTAAAATGAAAATGTCAGTTATAAAATATGTACATTTAGATTTCATTCTTTATACTTTTCATTACAGTGCATTAACCCATTACCCATTATGTTTGATTGACTAGCATTGCATAATGGACTTGTCACCACAAATACATTATAAACACCACTTAGAAAACGAGTGTTTATTTCCTGTCATTTACAAACTGGAAAGAACTGGATTTCTCTGCACAGGAACTAAGTTGAACCCCACTTCTCAGACTTATTGTGTTAGAGGCTTGTTGGTCACTGAACCTGAAACGAGCATGCTCTCCTGAAAGGCCAGAGGAAGACAAGAGTCACGGACAAAAGGCTGAAAGAAAGAGAGGAATGAAGTGAACAAGAGAAGAAAAAAAAACTTGTCCAGGAAGGTTACAGTGCAAAGTGTCGGCATGGGGTGAAGCAGAATCAAGTGGGCTCAAAGCAGAACTACAGGAGGCCTGTATTAGTGAAAAATGCTTTTTTAATATGCCAATACACCTACATATGACTAATAATTACTGAATTTACAGTTAACATGCTGTGGTGTGATTTTAACACCCCGGCGTGCTTCTCTGTCTAATTGCCTGGACTACTTTCTCCCTGGCTGGGGTGAGATCACACCAGTTTCCACCAGTTTCCTGTTGTTTTTTTCATACACATTTCGCCATGTTGATGTTATCTCTTTCTCAGAATGAACCAGGATGGATTCTCATCTGATCTCGAGATTAAATGCACAAAATACCTGAGTTGGTATTCATTCTATTTGTAGGAATACACAAATAGTGGTGACAGAGGCATGAAGATACAGATCAGTATAAGCAGTTATCCTGAATTTCATCTTTATGTAAACACATTTAAAATAAACATGAGAAACACAACAGCCATTTTCATTCATGCCACAGTCATCACGATGATCTGCACTTTGAGTGATGCAACCTCAAGTCAATAACGAAAATGCTTTAAAATCCCAAATAATCCAAGACGTTGGACATATTCGATTCACTAAGCTTCATTTAACTTCTTCCAGCTCACTTGATTTGCTGAATAGACGGCTGATTCTGTGTTTGTTCAATGTAGTTCACCTGCAGATGGTGAGAACAGTTGTGTTGCTAACCTCATATGTTTTGTTTATTAGATAACAGGCCGCCTTATACTGAAAAGACATTCATAAAGATAACATTTTTCTACAGAAGTCCAACATTTTGGGAAATACACTTATTTCCTTTCTTGCCAAGACTTAGATGAGAAGATTGATACCACTCTCATGTCTGTAAACTAAATATGAGGCTACAGACAAATACTGGTTACCTTGGCTTTGCATAAAGACTGGAAACAGAGTTCAACAGCTAGCTTGATTCTGTCCAAAGGTAACAAAATCTTCTTGCCAGCACCTCTAAAGCTCACAAATAAACACGTTATATCTTGTTCGATTAATCCATGTCAAAACCGAAGTGTAAAAAAGACAAGTTGTGGTTTCACGGAGATTAATGTGCCGGACAATTTTTTGGCTACACGCAGGGACTTCCTGGAGACTTGTCATCATCGTGAGGTTACCAGGCAACCAACTCCAGGAAGTTAGTCCAGCGCACAAATCCCTGTAAAATGTCCAATTATTCCTTTTATATCAGTTGTATCATATTGCAACTCATTCGATTTTACATATCACTGTTGTCAATGCAGTCTTGGTAATTTTCATGTTTCCTCTGTAGGTTGGGAGAAAATCAGACACATTTAGCCTTGGATACAGTTTTTACATTGATTGTGCACACAATTTTTTATAAGTGTATACCCAAATTACACAAAATCAAAGGGTTAAAACTCTGTAACAAGCAGCAGCCTGCTGGTAGGTCAGTCATTACAAACTCATCCCAAAAATCCTAAAGCTTCTACTGATTACAAATGTACAAGACTAAATTTTGGGGTAATGTGTCCAAAATATGTGCAAGAAATCTACATATTTGCATCTGATGAAATGGCACAACCATTAAAAACACACAGTCTTGGGTTTCAATATTTTCCTGTAAAATGATACTGTAATATATATATATATATATATATATATATATATATATATATATATATATATATATATATATATATATATATATATATATATATATATATATATGATCAGACAGAGATGATTTCTCCAAACTTAAAGCCATTTAACTGGAAATAAAAGAGGAGAACAGGGTTTTAAGGGTTTTAAAAGTGATACACTGGTATAAGTTTCATATCAATTTCAGCTTTTAAACCAACATGGACGAGAAGTTCTGAAAGTCTCAGAAAATCTACAGTTGGGCGAACTCCATCTGCCGAGGAAGATTGAAAGCTCCAGAACAACTGCTAAATGGACCTTGTGAGATATTGCTTTATCAAGTAGGATATTTAAACATTAACTGAAGAAATAGTATCCCCCAATGTTTCCTCATGGTTAACTGTTATAATAACAAAACAATAAAAAGGATAAAGAGTAATACATGCAGGTCTAGAAAACATTGATGTTTAAGAGATTTTATGTTTTCTCCCAGCAGCGTCATTATGTCTGCGTGTTGTTATTGTTGGACGACAGCAAACATCAGCAAATCCCTGTTAACACCTGCTGAAAGAGTTTATAACTCCTGATGACTCCATTTGGACATTTGTTATTTTTTAATTTCTATGCAGGCAGATCCTTACAAAACACCCTTATCCACATTCTTCATCTCGGCCTGATGCTGGTGTCACCGGCAGCTCTCCCCTCCCTCCCTGGACGTACTTAGGTAACGAGCTTTGGGCAAGCCTGGCTAAGCATGAAATATTTTGGCAAAGCGCTGGTGTCACCGCCTGTTTGTAGAACGAGCCTAACTCTCTCCTAATTCCTGACCTGTCCCTCAGAGATCCCTGGCAACAACACCATAGATCAAAGCTAGACCCAAAGGTCGCAGAGTTCAGGCCCCTGGTGGGACGATTAAAGCCATCAAAGACCCTGTGGAAACAACGGCTACACACACACACACACAAGCACATGCAATAAACTTTATAGTTTCTCTGGTCGCACTATGAAATATTTTCTGGTGTTGCTGAGGCGATCAGAAAGGCTAATGGCATGCGGTGTGTCTCCATCGACAATGAGGTCAGTCAGTCAGCTCAAATATGAGGAAACAGCCCCTTCGCTTCTCTGTCACGCTAATCCCAAAGCCATGAGCCTGCAGCATCCCGCGCTGCCTGACAGATACACACCTCAAAACACTCTTAACTGCTCCATTACCTCTCTGCCACAGGCCGCAGGCGTCGACAGACAGCTTCTTACTGGGGTAATCCTGCAGCTCACAGTGGGTTCAGTCAGATGAGGGGGTGAAATGGGTGATGGCGTGTGCGGGGGAAGGTTTAGGGTGACAGAAGTTGGAGGAACCAGTGATGCCCAGAGGGAGCAGGGATGACTGACGCCACTAAGCTTCTGACATGTTGTACGTGACTTCTTTATTAATGATAATAGTAGTATTATTATAAAGCACATTTAAGAGCAGTTACAAAGTGATTAAGAATGGGTCTATTAAAAACTGTGACAGCAAAAGTAATAAAAATCAGAGCCACAATATGAACACTGGACACTGAGTCAAACTTCAGAGGCTATGATGAATTATCACTATGGAAATAGTTTTTCTTGCTGTGTAAGGATGCAGGTCAGTAAAGGCTTCGTCTCAAATGGGAAAACAAAGTCCTAATATTTGGAACTGTCTTGACTATGTATGAACCAGAGCTGCAGCCTTGACACTTAAAGTCAGTCACAAAAATGAGGACGTGAGAGGACGTGAGAGGACGTGAGAGGACGTGAGAGGACGTGAGAGGACTACTAACACTTGAATCTCTAAAGATTTGACTCAAGAGTTCAAGTCTAAAGTTTTAAATCCAAGAAAAATAAATATACATGCAGCACTGAAAGGACTCAGTGATGTAAAAATGCTTTGACAACTTTGACATGCAAGTTTCTTCTTTTTAAGACTTAATTTGGCTTTGTCTCGCTCTCAAAGACTTGTGGCATGACTTCAGAGACTCGGGTTTGACTTGGGCTGGGTATCGAACCTCTGTACTTTTCAGGGTACAAATTCAAATGTGTCTGTTTAAGTTTGGCATTAAATAACAGGTCAGATTTGAAGTCATGCATCAGATATCACAGATTTAAATGATAATTTAACCAATTTTGGATTATTTTATTTAGGTAAAGCTCTTGTACGACTGCTTGTGTTTAAGCAACATTTAACATCTTACAAATTGTAAAGTTTCTTAAGTTAAATGAGTTAAGGTGTTGTTGAAACATTTTTTATTTCCCTCAAGGTAAGGTATTTCAAAAATAAGTTTAAAGTTGGTGTCAGTCCTGAAACTCATTTATCGTATCTCCATTAGTATCAAAACATTTCAAACAATACAAAGCCCAGGTGTAGACACAAACAGGAATGATGGAAAAAAATGAGGAAATCAAGACATAACACAGACCATTATTCATCAAATCTCTTGTTCCAGTGAGAATCCACTGCTGCATTTTGTATGAGTTTAAACCAAACATTGAGAGTCAGAACTTTTGCCAAATCTCCCATTTCTGAGTTGAGGGAAAACTTTAAAACAGGAGGAGGAAGAGGAGAGGGAGAGAGAGATGAACAATAGGCACCATGACGGTAATGCTTGGTAATGCCTGGCATACTGACTACACCTCAGTCACATAAACAGGCTGAATGTGAGTACAGAAATGGGGGGCGAGGGGGGACAGCTCCTAACTGGTCCGAAGCAGTTTGTGTGGGCAGCTGGCATCATTCAGTCACCACCACACTGTGAACAGCATCCTCTTCCTCAGCCTGCTGTCTCTTTCAGCATCATCCTAATGCATCCGAGCTTGTTTGTTCAATCAACTGTTACAGGTGACAGACCTCCCGTGAGTTCTGCAAACTTTCCACGATCTGCTGCGTTCAAGTTGAGTGAAATCAGCCGAAAAAATGCGGATGGATTTGCTTGCGTAACTCTTTAAGGTGTCACTTCAAGCATTGTGAACATTTTTATGCTTCAGCTTCAGTCCCAAAAGCTCCTCTGAAGCTTCGCAGGTGGGGTCTGGGACGTCTCAGTGTGGAACATAAGACAGTGTTGTACAAGTCACTAATCGCTAACTGTGGCTTAATGTTTAGCACGCAGACGCGCTGGGAGAGCGCAGGTAAACCAGACAAAGAACGATATGACTAAGACTTGCGTGATATCAGGGCCGCCATGGTCCCCTCAGGGAATATTACATGTACAGTAAGTATGCTTGCAGGCACCTGCTAAGGATTTTGGAAAAAGAAATTCCTCACATTCATGTTCTCTGCGCTCCGCACTGACCCCTCAGTTCACACACCAGCATTCCTGAGGTACTGGAGGAAAGAATGATAATTTCTTTCCAGCTTCACTAATGCAACAAGCCACAGCCTTTGTCCTGCGCACATTCCTCCGACACATGGAGCAGATTTAGGCAACGATGGCCTGACAGCTGATCTTTAGCTGATGATGTTTGGAGCCACAGGCGAGCGTTGTATATGAGAAGGCAGGCTGATACACACATGTCAACATCTGCAGACACAAGGAGCGCAGTTTGTGATGGAAAGAGACTAAATCAACCGAATCATCATGCATCAAACTGTCTGATCAGCTCCTTTGTAATAGAAGGCACAGTTGCTTAGTTTCCACTGTTACCTCACAGCGGGAAGGTCCTGGTTTGAACCTGGGCGGACAGTCCAAAGACACACAGGTTAGGCGAATACAAAAATATAATCTTATTATGTTTTTATCATGGTTTCATTTATTTGGCAGTGAGGATAGACAGGAAATTGGGTGGGAGAGAGACTGAGAGAGGGAGGGGATAACGAGTAACAAACCAGAATTCAGGATGCACACTGATCGTTATCAGATAGCTCAGGTTTTTACACTGCTAAATGAATTGTTTAGCAAATAAAGTAGTTAACTACATACTTATTCTTATATAACACATAACATCCAGAGGAAAGACTGTCCATCTTTGGCAGCAGAATATGAATTCCTCAACTTTACTGTGTAGTAGTGCTGTGACCATCGGAAAAACCTTTAGGTCCAAGTCAAAAGTTTGGACTTATAAGCTGCCTGGGACACTAACTTCAAGGAAGAGCCCCAAGAGATATTAAAGCACTTTTACACTGACTCAGTGATGCAAAAAACGCCATACTACAGTACGTATCACTGCTCTTTCATTCAATGAAAGGGAAAGAATGTTGAAAATAGGAACTCACTAGATCTAGTTTTTAGTGACTTTTAAGGTGGAAAAACATCTACATAAGGAAAGTGTAAAATAAAAATTTCATGAACGCTGAGTTCCATAAGATGTTCCTGGATCCTGGACTGAACACTGGAAATTGCCCAGAGGGGAGTCATTTAATATAACATTATATTATGATGGAAAGAGAAATTTAAGGAAAGAAAGAAAGACAGAAAGTGCTTGAGTGGCCTCACAAGAAAGAGAGAGCATACGAGAGATGGAAACAGTGAAACTTAAAATCATTTGGTGCTTTTTTAAACGTAATTATATATATATATATGTAGTCTAACAATTCTATATACTTCTGTGTCTTATTTGTTTAATAGACACTCTAGCTCTTGGTCTTCTCTCAGTTAATACATAATAAAAACGTCAAATCAGAAGTAGAGATAGTCAGAAAGACTGAAAAACTGACATCCTTCCCTGTTAAGGAGCAATAGTTGTATGAAGAAAATTATAATTTCCTCATTAATATGTAAATTTATGCCAGAAGGTGCTCCAGCATCTAATTAAATGTTTTTGACACTGTGGTGCAAAGCTGCTATCGTGTTTTGATTTTGAGGTATTGTGTTCACATGAATACAGCTACACACACACACAGACTAATTGGAATCACCATGGCAACATAATGTCCCACATACCAGGTATCATAGTGAAAGATATGATCACTACAGATATTTTTTTTTAATTAGAAAAGTGATGTGTTTTAGTATTACGACAATCAAACAGTCAAACTCTTGATCACCCTCATTATGAGTTGACTCTTTTTGGATTTTCCCTTCTTGTCGCTCCGTCTCTGCATGACTGAGTCGGCATGTTCAGGGAGATCACGTGACATTTCTGAGCGGTCAGATCACTGTTTGTTTAGCGTTGGAATATCTGTGTGTGTAGCTGCAGGAGGTCTCTGCTCTGTGTCGGGGTGAGACCAGAGAGGCCCCACCTGGAAGTACTTCTCCGGGGTCAAAGGTCAATGCTATTGAACCTGAGTGACAACGTCTATACACAAACAAAAAACACTGAGTGTAATGAGAGAAATGTTGAGGTTCACAGGAACACAGGAAAATGTAGTCTTCATCTGTCACATTATTCTTTGTTCTTTCTTGTTTGCTTTTCCAAAATACTTTTTTATCAAAATACACAATGCTTTGATGTTTTATTAACTTTCTTACATCTACAATAAATGATAAATATTGGAGTTATAATTAATTAATTAAGTATTAATGCTCAATGCCTAAAAAACCTTTTAGTATATGTGTCAATATTTGCTACTTTTACATAGTAAATGATGCAGGTTTGGTTTGATTTTTTTTTTTTAATTTGGAAAAATCCTTTTAAGTTTTAATGATATATAGATGTATATATGGAATCATAACAAAACATAATCAAAATGCACTATATAAATATATATAACATTAACAACACAAGAAAATGAAAAATTGGAAAAAAAAGGAATAAAATTAATAATAATTGTTTCCCCTTTAACTGTACAGATCTGGCAGGCCGTCAGGCGAATGAGAACCCCCGTCAGGCCAAAAATATCTTTTTTTAATGCCAAAAATAACACCAAGTACAATAGCATTTGGGGGCGTCTCTGTGCAGCGCTGTTCCGAAATGTAAGTCAACCTGTGCCATTGCCCGGGAAACTCTTGGTAGCGTAGCTCCTTTAAGGAACAGGGTAGTGCGTAACGTGTGTGCGTAGCAAGTAAGCGAGTGTGAGCGGAGCAGAGGAAAAGGTTAGCAGGAAGTTGTCGATCTGGCAGTAAATGTACAGTACAGACTACAGTGTGTCAGTTAATAAATGCTGCAGCTTCTCAAAACAAAAAAAGTCATATCTGTTGTTTCCCCGACTGCTGGAGAAGTAAAGGGGGTTAGCTCCAAAGTTAGCAACAATGGGTTAGCCTGACGTGAAGACACTAAACAGAGAAATAGAGAATGGAGAAATGTGTGGCTGCTGCTCAGTGCATACCCCAACGCCCCCAGACCACCGCCGCCACCATCTTAAAGCAGTCAACCTAGAGGAAACACTGAATTATCATATATAAGTGGTGCAGAATTAATCAGTTAATATTTAAATAGTCCTACAGATTTCAGTGCATTTCATTTGATTTAGTTTTGAAGTGGGATCCCGTAAGTCCAAAATTTCACAAGGTAACCAGGTATCATAATGTAACAAACCGTCATTTCCCTTTAAATCAGTAGTGATACTTTCCATCAGAAGAAACCTGTAGTTGAAAGATTTTGACGCATAAAAAAAAGTTTGATTGATTCTTTTTATTTGAATTGAAACAATTGATGTATCAATTATAAACCAAACTCCTTTTTTCCTCATTGTAGCTTTGACCTCAGTGTAGCCCGATTGTTTCACACAATAATAGGAAGCATTAAAGAGTTTTAATATCAGGAGAGGCATCTCTTGTGACATTGTTTATCATGAGGGTAGGAGCACAAAACTGACAGCTACAGGAAAGCATCCGCCGGGGAGGTTCCCTCACATGAACAGAAAAGAATAGGTGTCACGTTGTTTAGTTACTCTGTTTTCAGGGTGTGAAGGATGCCAGCTAACCTCAGTATTAGAAAAATCTGCTCGAGGATGCCAGCCGTGCCAAAATAACAAGGTGCCACAGGAAGCGCAGGAATCTAACTAGAAACAACAACATCAGCAACGGCATGAGCTCCCAGATTTCTTTCAAAACAACAACAACAACAGAGCTTATTTCTGCAGACTGAGTCCTTCTCTCTTACTGTCTGTTTTGCCTGTCGGCGGTGATAAGACATTTTCCAAGAAGCCACGCTCTTTGCGTTCGTGTAATTTCTGAAACACAAAGCAACGTGATTCAGAAAGCACGACTGATAAAAGTATTGTGAAGATAACGGTGCATAAAAGAGGTCATGATGCTTTTTGAACAATCATCATAAAGACAAAAGCAGCAAAAACCATAAAGTCACAAGCATCAGCAGCACTTTGACCCACATAGAACATGAGCCCAGATTCAAGCAAGGTCACCGAACCATCTCGCCGAGTATTTAGTCTATTCAGCGATCGCTCCTCATAACATCCACGGGGGGTTCGCAGTCTTCGTGTCTCTGCTTATCGAGGCATGCCAGACATTCCCTCCACTGTGTGTGTGTGTGTGTGTGTGTTTGTGTGCGTGGAAATGTTTGTGTGTGCATGCTCTGACCTGAGCACAGACATGAACATAACATGTGAATTCACCTCCTCAAAATTCCAAACACTTGTTGCACCCACGAGCCAAAACAAGGGGATGGTTTCCTGTTTTGTTCTCCGACCTTTTGAAAGGAGAGACTCCCACCTTTCCACCACCCACCGTCCATCTAACCTCCCCCCTTCCCCTCAATCCCCTCAAACACAGACTCCCTCCTTCTCTCTTCAGTTTCATAAGAAAAAAGGATGGAAAGTTTGGAGAGGAAAGCTGAAAAGCTTTCAATGTCTCTATCAGTAATTAGTTTTCCATTTCAGACAGTTTCTCTGTGGGGCAATTTAATTCACAGCTTTTGTGTCTTATCTTGCTCACAAAAAGCTACGTTGCCTGTCTGTAAGCTACCTGTTCCATAAACATGCAGCGTGGCTTCCTGTTGTTCACTCCACACTTTCCTAAGATCAAGTGGTGCTGAAACATTAATGAAACCACTAGAGCTTAAAGGTACAGTACATGATGTAAGACTGGCCTACACGAAGAGCTGTGAGGGCTATTCTTTTTACAGCACATCCCACAGGTTGTGCAGTTAACTACTATTTAAAAGGTGCTTTACACAAAATCTAGTCCATCAGCCTCTTTGCCCAAACTCTCAGACTCTGGTGTGTTTCTTTTGTAGTGTGAAAGCAAAGCAACCAAAGGATATTATGATAGCATGAATTCAAAAGCTAAACAACTATTAAATACATCTGCTGATTGTGAACTGTCAGGGAGGCGATTTGTATAAGCAGCTAGTAGTGGCCCAGGCCTTTATTTAGCTCAACTGCAGAGGGTACCAAACCTTTATTGGAAGCAGGCTTATAGTAGACAGAGGCCTAATTTGCTCTGTTTGATAAGTCTATTTGCTAATATTTTAGTATGAAGCCTCCTAGTTTTCTGATCCTCTTCCGTTTGTTTACCAGTAATTACAGTAATCCGCACCAGCTAACTTCAGGTTAGCCCTCTGCTAACTTGAATGGGGATTAAATAACTGAATCGTGCAGCTCCTCTAGACTTTCCAAATGTAATCAGACGAATCGGTTGTGTGTGTTGTGTTCCATTAATAACATAATGAGTGCCAAACAGGCAGCAGGTTGGCGGGTGGGGTCGACACGGAAGATGGAACTGTGACTCGAGACCGTGGATGTTTGTGTCACGGTTCGGGTCTCAGTTTCACAACCGTTACACCCCTATGTGAGAGTGAGGATTTTTGGCTATAAATCCAAAAGTGAAAAGGACTTTGAACAGGCAGGTGTTGAGCCTGTTCACTACTCTGTATTTGGCCTCATTAAAAAGTGAGTGAGATGTAATTATTCCTCCTGTAATATTACTTTGGTCGAGCCAGTCGCAACGTTATATCCTCCTCCTCATGTGTACAAGTGTGTTATTACGGTAATGAGGTTTTTCCACTTGGAAGAACTGAATAATCCATCAACAAAGCGCGGTTAGTCGTCGCTTTCATTTACTTTATATTCGACTAATGATATTAGGGTCTGATTCAGACAGCGAGATGAAAAAAACACACTATTGTTCTAAACGCCAAATCAATTTCACTTGCTCCAGGAGGTTATGACTCAAGAGAATTCACTGTGGAATTAACAAGGTATCATATTCAACATATTATGAAAAGGAAATGGTCTGTTTCCAATCACTAATTCCACTTCAGACACATTTTAGAGGACCTCAGGTAGCTGCATGAAAACTTCCAGAACCTTTCACTGTGGAATTTCACAGTACAGGCCTTTCAAATATATTATGAACTAAAAGACAAGTTGTTCTACTCAGAATACTTTTAAAAAGACGTAGAAAGGCACATGTACGCGCAGGAGGAAATAACGTGGCAGCTGGCTTGACCGCAGTGTAATATTACAGTACAAGATGCCTCTTTTTCATCCTGTTTCTGCCTTTTCATCTTCATTCATAACATGAGGTGGATAATAATAATGCTCATAATCAGTTATTTCTTTGTGAGCTCTTTGTGATACCAGAGAAGATAAATAAATAAACAGATAAAAGGAAGTGAAGTGGTGCATGAGTCATTTCCCTACGTGTATGGTGTTATATATATTATATATATAGCAGAGATGTGAGAGAGATACACTGTGAAGAGATCGTCCGAGTGTTTTCAAAGACACAGCAGGGACATGAGAAAGGGGAATTGAGTTGAGAGAGAGGTTTCCTTCTTTGTGTGATTATAATTCCTTTACAAAATATATTTCACATGCTTGCAATAAACGTTTTTATGTGTTAAAAATGTCCAATTACGTGCTCAGAAATGAAACACAAATAACTCCAGACATGTGGCTTCATGTAGTGATGATGATGCATGATAACGTCACTAAAGTTCAACTT
This sequence comes from Thunnus thynnus, assembly GCF_963924715.1. NCBI lineage: Eukaryota > Metazoa > Chordata > Actinopteri > Scombriformes > Scombridae > Thunnus > Thunnus thynnus. Next base: position 9,640,669 of record NC_089531.1, on the reverse strand, counting down.
TGCTATTTTACAAAACAGTTGGTTTTACCTCCATATTTGAAGTAAATGTTTTATAGTCAGTATCTTTAAATCATTATCAAATTAATTCAGACCTGCATGTGGACGGCAACACAACAGAACAGGAATTTCCTTCTTTGGGTGTGTCTGAAATTACTCCTTTGTTTATTTATTAACTGCTCTCTATTTAATAAACACTAAGTAGTTTACTCTGTAGTTAGCAGTAAACTGAGATTCCAGACACTAATGAATCATCACTGACAGGTGGTCTATCACATGACTGTAATTCTTCTTCATTCATCTATTAAATGTGACATATTGCATTGTGGGATTGTTACAGAATGTGGAAACTACACATTTTTTAGGGATTCTACATAGACCACAAATTTTACACAAAAAGAAATGGCGGACAGTAAATTTAGAGCACAATAAAGTAAATAGGGAATGACTGCAGATACTGCTATGGCTTTCAACCACCTCACAAAGTTAATATTATTTGGCTAGATGGGGAGCACTAAATCAGTTAGAAATTAAGGAGAAGAAGAAATAAGAAGCCTTCTGTTGTCTGCTTGCTGTTTCAATAATAAATATTACACCATTATCATTTTAAATTGCATATATGTGCTGTGGTAGAACGCAAAATTTGGCAAGTGTAGTGACAGTAACAAAGTTGGGAGGACTTGGCAAACGGTTAATTAAGGAAGATTTCCTGTGGTTACAAGTTAAAATAGATAAAACAGGACACTTCAATGCACTAAATGTGGGTTAAGTATCAATCACAGTTACATTGGATATATATGTACTTGTTAAAAGTCCAGTCTGCATTGTTCTTATAAAACAAATTGACAGGACGTTCATTTTACATTCATATGCAACATACTATTGTGTTTTTTATTTCCCTCATTTCATTCTTGTGTAACACCTCATTAAATCGATATCAAATTAAATCAGACCTACTGGTTGACAGCTGTCAACACAGGAAATTCTTTCTTTGTCTATTCCACATAATAGTAAAGGTAGAGGTGTTTCCGTTGTTCCAGTAAAAGTAAAGAATGAGGATCTGACATTTTTAGAGGAATCCTTGCTGTAAATAAACCGGGAAGGGAAGGGGGTTAGACGGGAGGTGGTGAGCTGTGCGGGGAGGGGAGGGAGGCTCTTTTATTGCAACAGTTGATTGTTCTCAGAGTCAAAACAACGCACGCTCAAGCCACTGTGGACTGGCATTGTAATAACAAACAATCCTTATTTTCTGCCATCGAGGTTTACACAATCTGAATTGTCAGGCGGTGGAAAAGGCGAGAGCTAGGCTGCAGCCAAAGTGGGTGCAAGTATCTGCCTGCACAACGCGGGATCGCAATAACAGGAACCACAGAGTGGCTCCTGCAGCGCTGCAGATAAGAGCCACGCTGAATGAGGACCTGAGGCTGTTTAAGCTGCCTCATAAAAAGTTCCAGTAATGAATAATGCTGGTAATATTCTACTACTATTCAAGACAAAACATTGCTTGGAATCTGAGAGGACAAACCCAAAACGTTCCGTACATGACGCATCAAAACGTCAACCTCTGACAACCGTTCTGAGTGCATCATGGAATGACTTCTTTTTCTTAAACAGACAACGTCAGCGCTGATGGTGACATGTGTTTGTCTCACTAATTGACAGCGATTTTCTCCCCTTTATGCCTTTCAGACAGCTCTGATGTCATGGAAAACATAGAATGACAACAACTTCAGGAATGCCGCTCGCTTTAAATCCTCATGTGTACTCCTCTATGCCCTCACAAACCATAAACTCAGCAGGACGTCGCCATTGAATGTAAAGGTGAAATAATAAACTCTGCCACGCCAGTTTCCATTTCCTGTGTCTGCACGCTGATTGACTGTGATTTTCTGTCCGATGTTTTGGACAAGATTCCCGGGCAACTACCAATTAATGTCAAACGTCTTGGCTGTTGGTCTCTTAAAGTGAAAATATTATGAAATTACTAACCAGTATCTCAAAAACAAACACGCTTATCTGCCTTTATCATCAGTGAACAGAGGTTGCCCGAGGAAAAGACCTTCCACCGTGTTATGTAATTCTAATTGAGACTTTTTTTGCAGTAAAACGAGGTCAGGTTGAATTTGTTTAATGTGTTGTTTAACCTATAATACAAGTTGGCATGTTGTGTGTGCGTGCTCCTGCTGACAAACTGCAGTGCTGAATGTAGACACCACACGCTGTGATTACAAAACGCTAAATGAATGTGCTCCTCCGAAGGGTATACTTGTCCATAAACAAACCTGTGGTTTGCACTGACTTGCATTTCAAGGTCTTGTAATCATTACAAACTTAGATTAATCATTTTAAATATAGATAACAGCTCTTGCATAAAAGCCTCCTCATGATGCAGGCTTACAAAAATAACACCAAAGAAGAGGAGGATACAGCAGGTATATCTGGCAAATGCTAAAATTGGAACGTAAACATAAATTAAAATATAATTTCAGCTGAATTTGAGATGTATGGCCTACATAAAATTGTGGAGATATGGATTAAATCCTAGAAATTACATTTATATGCTACTAAAGAGTTTTGCAACACACATTTTGAGGGAAATATAATTGCTCCCTGGATTATGTTCACTGGCAAAGTGTTTTCCAATATAGAAACGTTTATTTACCACACACAACTCATAGAGAGGCGGTCGAGGTGGAGAGTGGTTGCAAATGCATGAGGTGTTGTCAACAAAAGCACTCTTTGAGTTAGAAATCTACATAAACAGTCACTTTATTACACAATCCTCATCCTAGTAGTGTTCATCGCAGCAGAAGTTATTTGCATTTTTTCCTGAGGAAATCCAGTAATTATGTATTACCAGTATTATCTTAACACTGCAGCAGACCGTTCGTCACCCTGTAAAATCACCACTGGTCATTTTTAGATTTCTGTTTGTGGATTAAAATAGACTGCAACCTATGATTAATTTGTATTAATGATAATATGATTAATAAATGCCTGTTATTATTTCCCAGTCTTTAAATGTCAAAACAACAGTCCAAAACTCAAAGATATTCAGTTTCTATCATGTATGATGAAGAAAATAATTAAATCATCACATCTGAGAAGCTAAATATATTGGCATATTTGCTTAAAAAAATGACAATTATTCAATTATCAAAACAGTTGGCGATTGAGTTTCAGTCAGTTGACTAATTGATTAGTTGATTGACTAATCGTTACAGCACAAGATTAAAAAAAGCTTTAGAGGTGTTGGTGGGTCTTGAACTTTAGAGAGAGTCGGGGTCGCTGTTTAGTCCTTATGCCAATTTTTATGTTATGCTTGGCTAATTGCCTCCTGGCTTCAGCTACATATCCTTCTGCAGCGCACAGACATGAGAGCGGTATTGATCTTCTCATCTAACTCTCAGCAAGAAAATGTCCCAAAATGTCAAACTATTCCTTTAACATAACCATAAAAATGTTTGCAAAAATTCAAGAGATGCATACTTTTGTGCTAAACAATGTCAGTCGACAACTTAATTAATTTAATATTCAATTAATAAGTAATTCCAATTAATTTTGAGCATCGTGGCCTAGATTCTAAACCCATGGTGATATAAAAACACAGAAGTGTGGCAGAAATCTCTCTGAACTATGGATACCCCTGAGGCATACGAGCCAAAGCCACATTCTTACCACTCCTCATGAGGAGTTCCCAAACAGTCAAAACAACAAACGCGTTCAGGGGAAGTGAAAAGATGGTGGGCTTCAAATCAAGGGTTTCTTAAGAATTTCGGTAAAACATAACAAAGAGAGCGAGAGAGAGCTGCTCAGCAACGCGGTGATTCAGAGTAACACAGAGTTCAAACAAACAACAATGACCATCTAAACTACTTTCCCCTTTGGCTGTGCTGGTGTTTGCTGTTTGCTTGTTATTCAGGTTAAACTGGAACACGCACATGTGTTCCTCCTCATCATGGACTCTGCATTAAGGACAAGGAAGTGCGCCAGGTTATTATGAAAGGCAGACAGGTTCAGTTATGTTGGAGGTTTGCAGTTATACTGACTTTGATCTGAGTTTTACTGTATTTCTCATTTGATAAAAAAATGTTGCTATGGGCGAAAAGGCTTTCACAACAAAACACTCCCTCTAAGTGTTGTAGCTGAGTCACCAAATCTTCAGTACAAGTTCAGTCTTTAATGTTCAAATCAAAGACACCAAGTCAAGTTTTAAAGGGAGAAATACACCAATTTTTACACATCAAAGTCTGTTTACGGATGTTGTGGAGTACTACTGCATATGTGAAAAAAGTATCCGCCTTTTGTGGCTCCTGAGGGAGCTGCGCAAAGTCTGATAAATTGCCTCAAGCGATCTCTTGAATCAGTGTCAGCTGGGGTTGATGACTACTGGTTGGTATGGAGCTAGAAAGAAGTGAAGTTACCAGACTTCTGTAGCCCGCTCTTCATCTCTGCTTGAAGCTAGCGGCTCGAGGCAACATTAGCCACTACTAGCTTATATTAGAGTGTCCAACTGAACGGTCTGTGGTCGAGATGCATTGTGGGCACTGAATAAAAAAGATGATATTCTCTGATTCTGCTGCATCAATTGTCATCTTTTTTTTTTAAACTGTCCATTGTGAATGCTAAATCAGTAGTGCTCCTTTAAGTCCACATAACTCAAGTTCACGTGCGATTGAACAGTTAGCTCAAACATTACCTGATTAAGTTAAACTTCAAAGCAATAATGTAGTTTTCATGATGCATAACACAAATACAAACGGGGTAGAAAATCTAATGGAGAAGCACGACTAACGCATGTGCTTCCATACATGCCTGGATGCATGACTACAGAGAAGGTGTCCAGTGGTTGTGTTATGCATTGATGTGCATTGTGCACAACTATTCTGATGGTAGTGGTTTCTTCCGGGATTATATCGCCCCCCCATAACTGGAGCACGAGTGATCACTGAGTGATTTGATGAGTCTGAGTAGTCTGTGTGCTACCGCCTTCAAAACATAATCACAACACATCAAAACCAAATTAAAGAATGATGGTTATTGGAACAATGCCGTTCATCTCTCCAGTAGAGTTCAGAGACTTCATTTTGTTTTTTGCTTTAATTTTTCACTCATCTTTAGGTTAAAGGTGCACAGACTTGCTGCATTATTACATTATTATTATTATTATTATTCACTGCAATACCGCATGTATTGCATGCAACAGCAGGCACCCTTATGTGTGTCAGTTTCCTTTACAGTCAACATTCATGAAAACTTCTATGAGAGTAAAAAGTGATTTTATAAACTCATGTGAGACACTGTTGACAGAAACTCCAAAAAAAAAAAAAAAAAAGAATATGTTCAGTGGAGAAACAAGCAAGTATGAAACTAAAAGACAATAACAAGTTATGAGGACATGTGAGAAGAAGCCTTTTAATGACTTTGGATCCTCCTTCAAATTACTGGGTTATATAAGTAATTAGGGATGGGCTCTGATAGCTGGCTGCATTTAAGTGAAATAAATCTTTCATTTTCTATTATGGCAAAGACCAATGTGCTAAACACGCAAGTAGCCATTTACTGGAATAACAAATGTGTAATCTGTCTGCCACAATTAATGTTTTAGATCTCTGAGTGTCGATATTTTGACTTTGGTTATTTAAAAATGAATGAAAACTGAGCCTAAATATAACTGATAAATGATTTTAAATGACTCAAATTCGATAAAATGCCTCAAACCCAAAACGCATCTAAATAAAACTGTTAAATTGAAATGTGTTTTTTGATTAGTGTTGAGAATTTAGTTAATTACAGAGAATTAAATGTCTGATCTAATTTCTGATGGCAGATTACCTTTACCTTTTCATAGCCCTATTTAATTATACACTACATAATAGAAACAAAAGTCATGTAAAAATATATGAAACTGACTTAAAATGCCAACATGTCCTGGGTGATGAGTTCACTGTCCTGCTGCTCACTGATAAACCTTTCAGACCTTGATTAGAATTTGGGACCATGTGCATCCCTGTTCTCTTTGATCTGAGGGATATTTACAAGCCTGTTTGACATTTGGGACACAACGCACATACAGTTAATGTAAAATCAATTTAAACAAAGCTCACAATAAGTGGCAGAGCCATCTTCATCAAAGTTATCACCTGACAAGCATCTGTTATGAGAAACAATCTCATCTGGTACTCTGTGTCAACACGTAATCTTGATGTTGGCCAAGTGACTATGCACACTTTCCGATTCAAAACACTGATAATATGTGTAGTCATGTGAATATTGATTGAGACTTGTTTCACTGAGGTTATATTAGCGTCCTGGTAAAGGGGCTCAAGAACAGCCGGGAAGGTTTGTCCAAGATCCTTTGGTAAATCAGAAAAGTAACAACCCTTTAAGGGGACATATTGGGTAGCATTTCCAGGTCCATATTTTTATCTTGGGCTCTACTGAAATACCGTTGCATGACTTACAGTTAAAAAAACTTCTTACTTAACATGATGTTTTATCTCTCCGGGAAAGTAAAAAAACAAACAAAGCATCCAGAGCAGCTGAAACCTGGCTTTTGTCTTACAGGGAGCGGTTCAGCCTCCAGATGTTTGGACCATTCAACCATTGTTTTTAAACATTAGGACCTCGGACTATCAACAGTG